>NC_069508.1:144929722-145229722 GCF_027579735.1 Bombina bombina
TTTGTCAGAAATTGAAAAACAGTGATAAAAAGCAGTAAATCTTACGAAATTTTTACAGTGTGTATAATAGACTAACAGAGCATTGCACCCACTTGCAAATGGATGATTAACCCCTTAGTTTCAAAACCGGATAAAAAAAAACAGAATTTATGCTTACCTAAAAAATTACTTTCTCCAACGGTGTGTCCGGTCCACGGCGTCATCCTTACTTGTGGGAAATATCTCTTCCCCAACAGGAAATGGCAAAGAGTCCCAGCAAAAGCTGTCCATATAGTCCCTCCTAGGCTCCGCCCACCCCAGTCATTCGACCGACGGACAGGAGGAAAAAACAGGAGAAACTATAGGG
The DNA here is from genome assembly GCF_027579735.1 of Bombina bombina. Taxonomy (NCBI): domain Eukaryota; kingdom Metazoa; phylum Chordata; class Amphibia; order Anura; family Bombinatoridae; genus Bombina; species Bombina bombina. The sequence continues at coordinate 144,930,069 of NC_069508.1, forward strand.
TGCCGTGGTGACTGTAGTTAGAGAAAATAATTCATCAAACCTGATTAAAAAACCAGGGCGGGCCGTGGACCAGACACACCGTTGGAGAAAGTAATTTATCAGGTAAGCATAAATTCTGTTTTCTCCAACATTGGTATGTCCGGTCCACGGCGTCATCCTTACTGGGATCCTTGTGGGAACCAATACCAAAGCTTTAGGACACGGATGAAGGGAGGGAGCAAATAAGGTTACCTAAACAGAAGGCACCACGGCTTGCAAAACCTTTCTCCCAAAAATAGCCTCCGAAGAAGCAAAAGTATCAAATTTGTAAAATTTGGCAAAAGTGTGCAGTGAAGACCAAGTCGCTGCCTTACATATCTGATCAACAGAAGCCTCGTTCTTGAAGGCCCATGTGGAAGCCACAGCCCTAGTAGAGTGAGCTGTGATTCTTTCAGGAGGCTGCCGTCCGGCAGTCTCGTAAGCCAATCGGATGATGCTTTTAAGCCAAAAGGAAAGAGAGGTAGCAGTCGCTTTTTGACCTCTCCTTTTACCAGAATAGACAACAAACAGAGAAGATGTTTGTCTGAACTCTTTTGTAGCTTCTAAATAGAATTTTAGAGCACGGACTACGTCTAAATTGTGTAACAAACGTTCCTTCTTTGAAACTGGATTCGGACACAAAGAAGGTACAACTATCTCCTGGTTAATATTTTTGTTGGAAACAACCTTTGGAAGAAAACCAGGCTTAGTACGCAAAACAACCTTATCTGAATGAAACACCAGATAGGGCGGAGAACACTGCAGAGCAGATAACTCAGAAACTCTTCTAGCAGAAGAAATAGCAACCAAAAACAAAACTTTCCAAGATAACAACTTAATATCTATGGAATGTAAAGGTTCAAACGGAACCCCTTGGAGAACTGAAAGAACTAGATTTAAACTCCAGGGAGGAGTCAAAGGTCTGTAAACAGGCTTAATCCTAACCAGAGCCTGAACAAATGCTTGAACATCTGGCACAGCTGCCAGTCGTTTGTGTAACAAGACAGATAAAGCAGAAATCTGTCCCTTTAGAGAACTCGCTGATAATCCCTTATCCAAACCCTCTTGTAGGAAGGAAAGGATCCTAGGAATCTTAATCTTACTCCATGAGAATCCCTTGGATATATCTTTTCCATATTTTATGGTAAATCTTTCTAGTTACAGGTTTTCTGGCTTGTACCAGAGTATCTATCACAGAATCCGAAAACCCACGCTTAGATAAAATCAAGCGTTCAATTTCCAAGCCGTCAGCTGGAGAGAGACTAGATTTGGATGTTCGAATGGACCCTGTACCAGAAGATCCTGTCTCAAAGGTAGCTTCCATGGTGGAACCGATGACATATTCACCAGGTCTGCATACCAAGTCCTGCGTGGCCACGCAGGAGCTATCAAGATCACTGAGGCCCTCTCCAGCTTGATCCTGGCTACCAGCCTGTGAATGAGAGGAAACGGTGGAAACACATAGGCTAGGTTAAAGGTCCAAGGCGCTACTAGTGCATCCACTAGAGCCGCCTTGGGATCCCTGGATCTGGACCCGTAGCAAGGAACCTTGAAGTTATGACGAGACGCCATCAGATCCATGTCTGGAATGCCCCATAATTGAGTTAATTGGGCAAAGATCTCCGGTTGAAGTTCCCACTCCCCCGGATGGAATGTCTGACGACTCAGATAATCCGCCTCCCAGTTTTCCACTCCTGGGATGTGGATCGCAGATAGGTGGCAGGAGTGATCCTCCGCCCATTCTATTATTTTGGTCACTTCTCTCATTGCCAGGGAACTCCTTGTTCCCCCCTGATGATTGATATAAGCAACAGTCATGTTGTCTGATTGGAATCTTATAAATCTGGCCTTTGCTAGTTGAGGCCAAGCCCTGAGAGCATTGAATATCGCTCTCAGTTCCAGAATGTTTATCGGGAGGAGAGACTCTTCCTGAGACCATAGTCCCTGAGCTTTCAGGGATTCCCAGACCGCGCCCCAGCCTGCTAGACTGGCGTCGGTCGTGACGATGACCCACTCTGGTCTGCAGAAGCTCATTCCCTGGGACAGGTGGTCCAGGGTTAGCCACCAACGGAGTGAGTCTCTGGTCTTCTGATCTACTTGAATCACTGGAGACAAGTCTGTATAGTCCCCATTCCACTGTTTCAGCATGCACAGTTGTAATGGTCTTAGATGAATTTGCGCAAAAGGAACTATGTCCATTGCTGCAACCATCAACCCTACCACTTCCATGCACTGAGCTACGGAAGGACCTGGAATAGAATGAAGAACTTGACAAGCGTTTAGAAGCTTTGACTTTCTGACTTCTGTCAGGAAAATCCTCATTTCTAAAGAATCTATTATTGTTCCCAAGAAAGGAACTCTTGTCGACGGAGACAGGGAACTTTTTTCTATGTTCACCTTCCATCCGTGAGATCTGAGAAAGGCCAGAACGATGTCTGTGTGAGCCTTTGCCTTTGAGAGAGACGACACTTGTATCAGAATGTCGTCCAAGTAAGGTACTACTGCAATGCCCCTTGGTCTTAGGACCGCTAGAAGGGACCCGAGTACCTTTGTGAAAATCCTTGGAGCAGTGGCTAACCCGAATGGGAGCGCCACAAACTGGTAATGTTTGTCCAGAAAGGCGAACCTTAGGAACTGATGATGATCCTTGTGGATAGGAATATGTAGATACACATCCTTTAGATCCACGGTAGTCATAAATTGACCTTCCTGGATTGTAGGTAGAATCGTTCGAATGGTTTCCATTTTGAACGATGGAACCCTGAGAAATTTGTTTAGGATCTTTAAATCCAGAATTGGTCTGAAAGTTCCCTCTTTTTTGGGAACCACAAACAGATTTGAGTAAAATTCCATTCCCTGTTCCGCCGTTGGAACTGGGTGTATCACTCCCATTTTTAACAGGTCTTCTACACAATGTAAGAATGCCTGTCTCTTTATTTGGTTTGAGGATAAGTGAGACATGTGGAACCTTCCCCTTGGGGGTAGTTCCTTTAATTCCAGAAGATAACCCTGAGAGACTATTTCTAGTGCCCAGGGATCCTGAACATCTCTTGCCCAAGCCTGAGCAAAGAGAGAGAGTCTGCCCCCTACTAGATCCGGTCCCGGATCGGGGGCTACTCCTTCATGCTGTCTTGTTAGCAGCAGCAGGCTTCTTGGCCTGCTTACCCTTGTTCCAGCCTTGCATGGGTTTCCAGGCTGGTTTGGTTTGTGAAGCATTACCCTCTTGTTTAGAGGATGCGGAGTTGGAAGCCGGTCCGTTCCTGAAATTGCGAAAGGAACGAAAATTAGACTTATTCTTGGCTTTGAAAGGCCTATCTTGCGGGAGGGCGTGGCCCTTTCCCCCAGTGATGTCTGAGATAATCTCTTTCAATTCTGGCCCAAAGAGAGTTTTACCCTTGAAGGGGATATTAAGCAATTTTGTCTTGGAAGATACATCCGCTGACCAAGACTTTAGCCAAAGCGATCTGCGCGCCACAATTGCAAACCCTGAATTTTTGGCCGCTAATCTAGCTAATTGCAAAGCGGCATCTAAAATAAAAGAATTAGCCAACTTGAGTGCGTGAACCCTGTCCATAACCTCCTCATACGGAGTCTCTCTACTGAGCGACTTTTCTAGTTCCTCGAACAAGAACCACGCTGCTGTAGTGACAGGAACAATGCACGAAATGGGTTGCAGGAGGTAACCTTGCTGTACAAAAATCTTTTTAAGCAAACCCTCCAATTTTTTATCCATAGGATCTTTGAAAGCACAATTATCCTCGATAGGGATAGTAGTACGCTTGTTTAGAGTAGAAACTGCCCCCTCGACCTTAGGGACTGTCTGCCATAAGTCCTTTCTGGGGTCGACCATAGGAAATAATTTCTTAAATATAGGAGGGGGGACAAAAGGTATGCCGGGCTTCTCCCACTCCTTATTCACTATGTCCGCCACCCGCTTGGGTATAGGAAAAGCGTCGGGGTGCATCGGAACCTCTAGGAACTTGTCCATCTTGCATAATTTTTCTGGAATGACCAGGTTGTCACAATCATCCAGAGTAGATAACACCTCCTTAAGCAGTGCGCGGAGATGCTCTAATTTAAATTTAAATGTCACAACATCAGGTTCAGCCTGTTGAGAAATTTTTCCTGAATCTGAAATTTCCCCATCTGACAAAACCTCCCTCATGGCCCCTTCAGATTGGTGTGAGGGTATGACAGAGCAATTATCATCAGCGCCCTCCTGCTCTTCAGTGTTTTAAAACAGAGCAATTGCGCTTTCTCTGATATGCAGGCATTTTGGATAAAATATTTGCTATGGAGTTATCCATTACTGCCGTCAATTGTTGCATAGTAATAAGCATTGGCGCGCTAGAAGTACTAGGGGCCTCCTGCGTGGGCAAAACTGGCATAGACACAGAAGGAGATGATGTAGAACTATGTCTACTCCCTTCATCTGATGAATCATCTTGGGCAACTTTACTATCTGTGGCAGTACTGTCCTTACTTTGTTTGGACGCTATGGCACAATTATCACACAATTTTGAAGGGGGAGACACATTGATCTTCAAACATATAGAACATAGCTTATCTGAAGGTGCAGACATGTTAAACAGGCTTAAACTTGTCAAGAAAGTACAAAAAACTTTTTAAAACAAAACCGTTACTGTCTCTTTAAATTTTAAACAGTGCACACTTTATTACTGAATATGTGAAAAAGTATGAAGGAATTGTTCAAAATTTACCAAATTTTCACCACAGTGTCTTAAAGCATTAAAAGTATTGCACACCAATTTTCAGAGCATTAACCCTTAAAATAAAGAAACCGGAGCCTGTTACAGTTTTAACCCCTCTACAGTCCCAGCTACAGCCTTTGCTGCGACTTTACCAAACCCAGGGGGGAATACGATACCAAATGAAGCCTTCTAGGAACTTTTCCAACCACTTTTAGATCCACACACATGCATCTGCATGTCTTGCTCTCAAAAGTAACTGCGCAGTAATGGCGCGAAAATGAGGCTCAGCCTACAACTGGGAAGGCCCTTCCTGACTGGAAAGATGTCTAACTCAGTGCCTGACGTTAAAAAACGTTCCCCAAGCTTATAAGTGTGAATTTCAGACATAAACATGTATAAAATGCTCAAATAAATCAATCGATTTTGCCCATAAAAGTGTCTACCAGTTTTATAGCCCATATTAAGCCCTTTATTCTGTTTGAGACTAAGAAAATGGCTTACCGGTCCCCATGAGGGGAAAATGACAGCCTTCCAGCATTACACAGTCTTGTTAGAAATATGGCTAGTCATACCTTAATCAGAAAAGTCTGCTAACTGTTTCCCCCAACTGAAGTTACTTCATCTCAACAGTCCTATGTGGAAACAGCAAACGATTTTAGTTACTCCTGCTAAAATCATCTTCCTCTCACAAACAGAAATCTTCCTATTTTTCTGTTTCAGAGTAAATAGTACATACCAGCACTATTTTAAAATAACAAACTCTTGATAGTAGAATAAAAAATCTACAACTAAACACCACATACTCTTAACCATCTCCGTGGAGATGTTGCCTGTGCAACGGCAAAGAGAATGACTGGGGTGGGCGGAGCCTAGGAGGGACTATATGGACAGCTTTTGCTGGGACTCTTTGCCATTTCCTGTTGGGGAAGAGATATTTCCCACAAGTAAGGATGACGCCGTGGACCGGACACACCAATGTTGGAGAAACGATAAACGTTTTTTAACAGTCACAACAAACTGCCACAGCTCTGCTGTGGCCCTACCTGCCCATACAACGACTTTTGAAGGCACAAAAACCCTTTGTAGAGGTCCTAAGTGTTCAGGGGACTCCTTCAGGGAAGCTGGAAGTCTCAAGCTGCAAAAACTACTGCACGATTTAGGCCTGAAATTAGGCCCCTCCCAACCTGTACTCACAGTGAGAGGGCCATAAAAAACTATCCCTAGGCAAAATCTAGCCAGCCATGTGGAAAAAACTGGGCCCCAATAAAGTTTTATCACCAATATGTAGAAAAAAAGTTTAAACACTTCCAGCAAACGTTATCTTATTTTCAGTAATGTGAGAAAGTAATAAGAATATTACCTTTTACAGCAAGCATGATACTAGTCGTTATTAAATCACTGTAATCAGGCTTACCTTAAATAAATCCGGTATTAACAGCATTTTCTAGCATATTCATTTCTCTAGAAAAATTTAAACTGCACATACCTCATAGCAGGAGACCCTGCACGCCATTCCCCCAGCTGAAGTTACCTCATCTCTTCAGTTATGTGTGAGAACAGCAATGGATTTTAGTTACAACCTGCTAAGATCATCAAAAACCACAGGCAGACTCTTCTTCAACTTTCTGCCTGAGGCTAAAAAGTACAACTCCGGTACCATTTGAAAATAATAAACTTTTGATTGAAGATAAACTACATAAATTCACCACATCTCTCTAGCTACTTCCTATCTTGTCGAGAGCTGCAAGAGAATGACTGGTAGGTGGCAGTTAGGGGAGGAGCTATATAGACAGCTCTGCTGTGGGTGATCCTCTTGCAGCTTCCTGTTGGGAAGGAGAATATCCCACAAGTAATGGATGATCCGTGGACTGGATACACCTTACAAGAGAAAGTAGATTTGTTAGTGTCAATATCTGATGAAGGATATTCTGAATGAGATAAAGCATCATCAGAGAAGGATAATTCAGTATGTTGTCGGTCATTTGAAAATTCATCAACTAAATGAGAAGTTTAAAAAAAGACCTTTACATTTTATTAGAAGGCGGGATGGCAGACAAAGCCTTTAGAATAGAATCAGAAAAATATTCTTATAAATTCCTAGGTATATCTTGTACATTAGATGTTAAAAGAATAGCAATAGATAATGCATTAATACTGATGGACTCAGCATGTAAAAGTTTATCATGATAACTTATTACAAACCATAGCTAAAGATAAAAATTCATAACATTCAAATAAATGAACTTGGATTCCTGATGACGGATATCAGTCCTACCAAAACTAACAGTGTTTTCTGATACAGGAACAGTTTTTGAGATATCTTGCAAATGTAAGAGAAAAAAACAACATATAAAGCCAAATATCAATTTCCTTAAATGACAGTTTCAGGAATGGGAACAAAATGCAAACAAAATAAGCCTCTGAAAACCAGAATGAAATAAAGACTTAAATAATGTCAGAAACTGGCGCCAAGTATGACGCCCACAACTGACAAAATATTTTTTGGCACCAAGAACGTCTGCAACAAACACGAGCGTCATAGATGACGCAACTATGTGAAAATTCTCGGCGCCAACTAAGACGCCGGAAATGATGAAAATACGTCAAACGTAATTTTCGCGCCAAAAAGTCTCGCGCCAAGAATGATGCAATAAATTATAGCATTTTGCACACCCGCGAGCCTAACAGCCCGCAATTTAGAAAGAAAGTCAATTTGAAAATTCTAGGTAAGAATTTTTTTTTTTTTTATGCATTTCCCAAAATGAAACTGACAGTCTGCAAAAAGGAAATATACTGATAAACCTGAATCATGGCAAATATAAGTACAAACATTATATTAGGAACTTTACAAATAAAATGCCAAACCATAGCTGAGAGTGTCTAAATAAAGGAAAACCTACTTACCAAAAGACACTCATCTACATAAAGTAGATAGCCAAACCAGTACTGAAACGAGAATCAGCAGAGGTTATGGTATATAAGAGTATATCGTCGATCTGAAAAACATAATTTATGTAAGAACTTACCTGATAAATTCATTTCTTTCATATTAGCAAGAGTCCATGAGCTAGTGACGTATGGGATATACATTCCTACCGGGAGGGGCAAAGTTTCCCAAACCTCAAAATGCCTATAAATACACCCCTCACCACACCCACAATTCAGTTTAACGAATAGCCAAGAAGTGGGGTGATAAGAAAGGAGCGAAAGCATAAAAAATAAGGAATTGGAATAATTGTGCTTTATACAAAAAAATCATAACCAACACAAAAAAGGGTGGGCCTCATGGACTCTTGCTAATATGAAAGAAATGAATTTATCAGGTAAGTTCTTACATAAATTATGTTTTCTTTCATGTAATAAGCAAGAGTCCATGAGCTAGTGACGTATGGGATAGCAGATACCCAAGATGTGGAACTTCCACGCAAGAGTCACTAGAGAGGGAGGGATAAAATAAAGACAGCCAATTCCACTGAAAAATAATCCACAACCCAAATCAAAAGTTTTAATCTTAATAATGAAAAAAAATCATAAGCAGAAGAATCAAACTGAAACAGCTGCCTGAAATACTTTTCTACCAAAAACTGCTTCAGAAGAAGAGAAAACATCAAAATGGTAGAATTTAGTAAAAGTATGCAAAGAAGACCAAGTTGCTGCTTTGCAAATCTGATCAACAGAAGCTTCATTCCTAAAAGCCCAGGAAGTAGAAACTGACCTAGTAGAATGAGCCGTAATCCTTTGAGGTGGGGACTTCCCCGACTCTATATAAGCATGATGAATCAAAGACTTTAAGCAAGACGCCAAAGAAATGGCAGAAGCCTTCTGACCTTTCCTGGAACCAGAAAAGATAACAAATAGACTAGAAGTCTTTCTAAAATCTTTAGTAGCTTCAACATAATATTTCAAAGCTCTTACTACATCCAAAGAATGTAAAGATCTCTCCTTTGAATTCTTAGGATTAGGACACAATGAAGGGACAACAATTTCTCTACTAATGTTGTTAGAATTCACAACCTTAGGTAAAAATTGAAAACAGAATTTATATCTTAGCTGATAAATTCCTTTCTCCTATGGTGTGTCCGGTCCACGGCTTCATCCTTACTTGTGGGAATATTCTCTTCCCCAACAGGAAATGGCAAAGAGGCACACAGCAAAAGCTGTCCATATAGCCCCTCCTCTGGCCCCGCCCCCCAGTCATTCGACCGACAGTTAGGAGAAAAAGGAGAAACTATAGGGTGCCGTGGTGACTGTAGTGTATAGAGATAAAAAAATTTAAGCTTGACAAAAAGCCAGGGCGGGCCGTGGACCGGACACACCGTAGGAGAAAGGAATTTATCAGGTAAGATATAAATTCTGTTTTCTCCTACATAGGTGTGTCCGGTCCACGGCTTCATCCTTACTTGTGGGAACCAATACCAAAGCTTTAGGACACGGATGAAGGGAGGGAACAAGTCAGGCGACCTAAACGGAAGGCACCACGGCTTGCAAAACCTTTCTCCCAAAAACAGCCTCCGAAGAAGCAAAAGTATTGAATTTGTAAAATTTTGTAAAAGTATGCAGTGAGGACCAAGTCGCTGCCTTACAGATCTGATCAACAGAAGCCTCGTTCTTGAAGGCCCATGTGGAAGCCACAGCCCTAGTAGAGTGAGCTGTAATTCTTTCAGGAGGCTGCCGTCCGGCAGTCTCATAAGCCAATCGGATGATGCTTTTCAGCCAAAAGGAAAGAGAGGTAGCAGTAGCTTTCTGCCCTCTCCTCTTACCAGAATAAACGACAAACAAGGATGAAGTTAGTCTGAAATCCTTAGTTGCCTCTAAGTTGAATTTTAGAGCACGGACCACATCTAGGTTGTGCAACAAACGTTCCTTCTTTGAAACTGGATTCGGACACAGGGAAGGAACAACTATTTACTGGTTAATATTCCTGTTGGAAACCACCTTTGGAAGAAAACCAGGCTTGGTACGTAAAACTACCTTATCTGTATGGAACACCAGATAGGGAGTAGAACACTGCAAAGCAGACAATTCAGAAACTCTTCTAGCAGAAGAAATAGCAACCAAAAACAGAACTTTCCAAGATAGTAACTTAATATCTATGGAATGTAAGGGTTCAAACGGAACTCCTTGAAGAACTGAAAGAACTAAGTTTAGACTCCAAGGAGGAGTCATAGGTCTGTAGACAGGCTTGATTCTGACTAACGCCTGTACAAACACCTGTACATCTGGCACGGCTGCAAGTCGTATGTGTAACAAAACAGACAGAGCAGATATCTGTCCTTTTAAAGAGCTAGCTGACAAACCTTTATCCAAACCCTCTTGGAGAAAGGAAAGTATTCTAGGAATTTTGATTTTACTCCAAGAAAATCCTTTGGAATCGCACCAATGGATATATTTTTGCCATATCTTATGGTAAATTTTCCTAGTCACTGGTTTTCTGGCTAGAACCAGAGTATCTATAACCGAATCAGAAAACCCACGCTAAGATAGAATCAAGCGTTCAATTTCCAAGCAGTCAGTTGCAGAGAGACTAGATTTGGATGTCTGAATGGACCTTGTACTAGAAGATCCTGCCTCAAAGGTAGCTTCCATGGTGGAACCGATGACATATTCACCAGGTCTGCATACCAAGTCCTGCGTGGCCATGCAGGAGCTATTAGAATCAACGAGGCCTTCTCCTGTTTGATCCTGGCTACAAGCCTGGGAAGGAGAGGGAACGGTGGAAACACATAAGCCAGATTGAACGACCAGGGCGCCACTAATGCATCCACCAGTGCCGCCTTGGGATCCCTGGATCTGGACCCGTAGCGAGGAACCTTGGAGTTCTGACGGGACGCCATCAGATCCATATCCGGATTGCCCCATAGTTGGGTTAACTGGGCAAAGACCTCCGGGTGAAGTTCCCACTCCCCCGGATGGAAAGTCTGACGACTCAGATAATCCGCCTCCCAGTTGTCTACTCCTGGGATGTGAATTGCAGATAGATGGCAGGAGTGATCCTCCGCCCATTTGATGATCTTGGATACCTCTCTCATCGCTAAGGAACTCTTTGTTCCTCCCTGATGATTGATGTACGCTACAGTCGTCATGTTGTCCGACTGAACTCTTATGAACCTGGCCTCCGCTAGTTGGGGCAAAGCTAGGAGCGCATTGAATATCGCTCTCAGTTCCAAAATGTTTATCGGGAGAAGAGACTCTTCCCGAGACCATAGACCCTGAGCTTTCAGAGAGTCCCACACCGCGCCCCAACCCCAGAGGCTGGCGTCGGTCGTGACAATGACCCACTCCGGTCTGCGGAAACTCATTCCCTGAGACAGGTGATCTTGAGTCAACCACCAGAGTAGTGAGTCCCTGGTTATCTGGTCTAATTGAATTTGGGGAGACAAGTCTGCATAATCCCCATTCCACTGATTGAGCATGCACAGCTGCAATGGTCTTAAATGAATTCGAGCAAAAGGAACCACGTCCATTGCTGCAACCATTAGTCCTATTACTTCCATGCACTGAGCTATGGAGGGCTGAGGAATAGAATGAAGAACTCGACAAGCGTTTAGAAGCTTTAACTTTCTGACCTCTGTCAGGAAAATCTTCATTTCCACAGAATCTATTATAGTTCCCAGAAAAAGGAAACCTTGTGGACGGGGACAGGGAACTTTTTTCTATGTCCACCTTCCACCCGTGAGATCTGAGAAAGGCTAAAACAGTGTCTGTATGAGCCCTTGCTTTGGAAAGAGATGACGCTTGGATTAAAATGTCGTCTAGGTAAGGTGCTACAGCAATGCCCCTCGGCCTTAGGACCGCTAGAAGGGACCCTAGCACTTTTGGGAAAATTCTGGGAGCGGTGGCTAAACCGAATGGAAGAGCCACGAACTGGTAATGTTTGTCCAGAAAGGCGAACCACAGGAACTGATGATGAGTTTTGTGGATAGGGATATGCAGATACGCATCCTTTAAGTCCACGGTAGTCAAGTATTGACCTTCCTGGATTGTTGGCAAAATCGTCCGAATGGTTTCCATTTTGAAAGATGGAACTCTGAGGAATTTGTTTAATATCTTTAAATCCAGAATTGGCCTGAAAGTTCCCTCTTTTTTGGGAACTACAAACAGGTTCGAGTAAAACCCTAGACCTTGTTCCCCTGAGGGGACTGGGTTTATCACTCCCATCTTTAATAGGTCTCCTACGCAATGTAAGAATGCCTGTTTCTTTATCTGGTCTGAAGATAAGCGAGACATGTGGAACCTTCCCCTTGGAGGAAGTCCCTTGAACTCTAGAAGGTATCCCTGGGAGACTATTTCTAGTGCCCAGGGATCCGGAACATCTCTTGCCCAAGCCTGAGCAAAGAGAGATAATCTGCCCCCTACTAGATCCGGTCCCGGATCGGGGGCTACCCCTTCATGCTGTCTTGGTAGCAGAAGTAAGCTTCTTGGCCTGTTTACCCTTGTTCCAGCCTTGCACAGGCTTCCATGCAGGTTTGGGCTGGGCAGCGTTACCCTCTTGTCTAGAGGCTGTAGAGTTAGAAGCCGGTCCGTTCCTGAAATTGCGAAAGGAACGAAAATTAGACTTGTTCTTAGCCTTGAAAGGCCTATCTTGTGGGAGGGCATGGCCCTTACCCCCAGTGATGTTTGAAATAATCTCCTTCAATTCCGGCCCAAAAAGGGTCTTACCTTTAAAAGGAATATTAAGTAATTTAGTCTTGGACGACACATCTGCCGACCAGGATTTTAGCCAAAGCGCCCTACGCGCCACTATAGCAAAACCTGAGTTTTTGGCCGCTAATTTCGTTATTTAAAAAGCGGCATCCAATATAAAGGAATTAGCTAACTTAAGTGCGTGAATTCTGTCCATGACTTCTTCATATGAAGTCTCCTTCTGGAGCGAACTTTCTAATTCCTCGAACCAAAAAGACGCCGCTGAGGTGACAGTAATAATGCACGTAACTGGTTGAAGAATGAAGTCTTGCTGAATAAAAATCTTTTTAAGCAATCCTTCCAATTTTTTATCCATAGGATCTTTGAAAGCGCAGCTATCCTCTATAGGAATAGTTGTGCGCTTCGCTAACATTGAAACTGCTCCCTCTACCTTCGGGACCGTCTGCCATGCGTCCCTTCTGGGGTCTACAATGGGAAACATTTTCTTAAATATAGGAGGTGGGGCAAAGGGTATACCCGGCTTCTCCCACTCCTTATTCACTATGTCCGCTACCCTCTTGGGTATTGGAAAGGCGTCATCGTGCACTGGAACCTCTAAGAATTTGTCCAACTTGCACAACTTCTCTGGGATTACCATAGAATCACAGTCATCAAGAGTAGCTAATACCTCCTTAAGCAGGGCACGGAGATGTTCTAGCTTAAATTTAAATGCTACTATATCAGGTTCTGCCTGTTGAGAAATTTTTCCTGAGTCAGAAATTTCTCCCTCAGACAGCCCCTACCTCACAGCCAATTCCGATTGATGTGATGGTAAAATAGATAAGGCATCGTCAGCGTCTAATTGTTCATCCTTTTTATCTGTATTTAAAACTGAACAATCACGCTTTCTCTGAAATGCTGGCAGTTTGGATAAAAGATTTGCTATAGAATTATCCACTACTGCTGTTAATTGCTGCATAGAAACAAGCATTGGCGCGCTAGGTGTCGCCTGGGCAAGGCTGGTGTAGACACAGAAGGAGAGGATTTAGAACTATCCCCACTACCTTCATTAGATGAATCATCTTGGGCAACTTTATTAAATGTGACAGTACTGTCCTTACTTTGTTTGGACGCTATGGCACAATTATCACATATACTCGAAGGGGGGACCACATTGGCCTCTATACACACAGAACATAAGTTATCTGATGGCACAGACATGTTAAACAGATTTAGGCAGGCTATTAATGCAATAAAAACGATTTTAAGCAAAACCGTTACTGTCTCTTTAAATAATAAAATGACACACTTTATTTCTGAATGTTGAAAAAACTATGAAGGCAATGTCCGATTTTTATAAAATTTATACCCCAGTGTCTTAATGCTTTGAAAGTATTGCACACAAAAATTAAAGACTCTAGACCCTTAAATAAGCAAACGTTTTACACACTACAGTCCCTGCTACAGCCTTTGCTGTAGCTTTTACCTTCCTTAGGGGTTATCCACCACAGAAATAAGCCTTCCGGAGTCTGTTTCTGAGACACAGGACCCTCTCACATGAAGCTGCATGCACTGCCTTTGAAATTAACTGCGCAACTTTGGCGCAAAAATGAGGCCTCCTCCCTCTGCATACTAGAGTGAAGGGGCCTTCCTGACTAGATTAGGCGTCTAATACCAATGCCTGATCTAATTAAATTGTTCCCAAGTGTATATATGTTCACAAAACATGTCAAATGCTATTAAAATGTGATATAAATCAATCGATTTGGCCCACAACAGTGTCTACCAGCACAAAGCCCAAGAAAAGTAAGCCTGTTATCTGTTTACTGAGTTTTAAGAAAATGGCTTACCGTTTCCCTAAGGGGAAAAATGACAGTCTTCTAGCAATAGCATGTGTTGTTAGAAAGGAGACTGGTCATACCTGGAGCAGATGAGTCTGCAAACTGTTACCCCCAACTGAAGTTCTCTGGTTTCAACAGTCCTGCGTGGTAACAGCAATGGATTCTAGTTACTTGTGCTAAAATCATAGTCCTCTTTAACAGAAATCTTCATCACTTTTCTGTTGTAGAGTAAATAGTACAAACCGGCACTATTTTAAAATAAACTCTTGATAGAAGAAATAAAAACTACAACTAAACACCACAAACTCTTTACCATCCCCGTGGAGATGCTACTTGTTCAGAGCGGCAAAGAGAATGAATGGAGGGCGGGGCCAGAGGAGGGGCTATATGGACAGCTTTTGCTGTGTGCCTCTTTGCCATTTCCTGTTGGGGAAGACAATATTCCCACAAGTAAGGATGAAGCCGTGGACCGGACACACCTATGTAGGAGAAATGAAGTCCGCAACACCGCCTTATCCTGATGAAAAATCAGAAAAGGAGATTCACAAGAAAGAGCAGATAACTCAGAAACTCTTCTAGCAGAAGAGATGGCCAAAAGGAACAAAACTTTCCAAGAAAGTAAATTAATATCCAGAGAATGCATAGGTTCAAACGGAGGAGCCTGTAAAGCCCTCAGAACCAAATTAAGACTCCAAGGAGGAGAGATTGACTTAATGACAGGCTTGATAAGAACCAAAGCCTGTACAAAACAATGAATATCAGGAAGATTAGCAATCTTTCTGTGAAAAAGAACAGAAAGAGCAGAGATTTGTCCTTTCAAAGAACTTGCAGATAAACCTTTATCCAAACCATCCTGAAGGAACTGTAAAATTCTAGGAATTCTAAAAGAATGCCAAGAGAATTTATGAGAAGAACACCAAGAAATGTAAGTCTTCCAGACTTGATAATAAATCTTCCTAGACACAGATTTACGAGCCTGTAACATAGTATTAATTACTGAGTCAGAGAAACCTCTATGACTAATAATCAAGCGTTCAATTTCCATACCTTCAAATTTAATGATTTGAGATCCTGATGGAAAAATGGGCCTTGAGATAGAAGGTCTGGTCTTAACGGAAGTGTCCAAGGTTGGCAACTGGCCATCCGAATGAGATCCGCATACCAAAACCTGTGAGGCCATGCTGGAGCCACCAGCAGAACAAACGAACGTTCCATTAGAATTTTGGAAATCACTCTTGGAAGAAGAACTAGAGGCGGAAAGATATAGGCAGGATGATAATTCCAAGGAAGCAACAACGCGTCCACTGCTTCCGCCTGAGGATCCCTGGATCTGGACAGATACCTGGGAAGTTTCTTGTTTAGATGAGAGGCCATCAGATCTATTTCTGGAAGTCCCCAGATCTGAACAATCTGAAGAAATACCTCTGGGTGAAGAGATCATTCGCCCGGATGGCGACTGAGATAATCTGCTTCCCAATTGTCTACACCTGGGATGTGAACCGCAGAAAATAGACAGGAGCTGGATTCCGCCAATACAAGTATCCGAGATACTTCTCTCATAGCTTGAGGACTGTGAGTCCCACCTTGATGACTGACATACGCCACGGTTGTGACATTGTCCGTCTGAAAACAAATAAATGATTCTCTCTTCAGAAGAGGCCAGAACTGGAGAGTTCTGAAAATCACACGGAGTTCCAAAATGTTGATTGGTAATCTCGCCTCCTGAGATTCCCAAACCCCCTGCGCTGTCAGAGATCCACATACAGCTCCCCAACCTGAAAGACTCGCATCTGTTGAGATCACAGTCCAGGTTGGACGAACAAAAGAGGCCCCTTGAATTAAACGATGGTGATCCAACCACCAAGCCAGAGAAGATCGAACATTGGGATTTAAGGATATTATTTGTGATATCCTTGTATAATCCCTGCACCACTGGTTCAGCATACAAAGCTGAAGAGGTCTCATGTGAAAACGAGCAAAGGGGATCGCGTCCGATGCAGCAGTCATGAGACCTAGAATTTCCATGCACTTAACTTTGGTAGAACCAGCATCAGGCAGCGTCTTTCAAGAAGTAGATTCTGATCCAGGGTCATGTTGAGACATCTTGCAATATGTAATAGAAAAAACAACATATAAAGCAAAATTATCAAATTCCTTATATGACAGTTTCAGGAATGGGAAAAAATGCCAAATGAACAAGCCTCTAGCAACCAGAAGCAATGAAAAATGAGACTGAAATAATGTGAAAAAAAGGTGGAGACAAGAATGACGCCCACATTTTTTGGCGCCAAAAATGACGCCCACATTATTGACGCCAAGAACAACGCCTATATTTTTTGGCGCCAAATATGACGCCACATGTGACGTTGAAAAAAACGACGCCCACAATTTGGGCGCAAAAAATGACGCAACTATGCACAAACTTCCGGCGTCAATTAGGGCGCCGGAAATGACATTTTTTGTGCCAAAAAAGTCTGCGCCAAGAATGACGCAATAAATTGAAGCATTTTCAGCCCCCGCGAGCCTAACAGCCCACAGGGAAAAAAAGTCAATTGAAAAAATTCTTTTAAGGTAAGAAAAAAATATTTCATATGCATTATCCCAAATAATGAAACTGACTGTCTGAAAATAAGGAATACTGATTATCCTGGATCATGGCAAATATAAGTTTAAACACATATATTTAGAACTTTACATATAAAGTGCCCAACCATAGCTTAGAGTGTCATAAAAAATAAGACTTACTTACCCTAAGACACTCATCTACATATAGTAGACAGCCAAACCAGTACTGAAACGAGAATCAGAAGAGGTAATGGTATATAAGAGTATATCGTCGATCTGAAAAGGGAGGTAAGAGATGAATCTCTACGACCGATAACAGAGAACCTATGAAATAGATCCCCTAGAGGAAGACCATTGAATTCAAATAGGCAATACTCTCTTCACATCCCTCTGACATTCACTGCACTCTGAAAGGAAAACCGGGCTCCAGCCTGCTGCGAAGCGCATATCAACGTAGAATCTAGCACAAACTTACTTCACCACCTCCATGGGAGGCAAAGTTTGTAAAACTGAATTGTGGGTGTGGTGAGGGGTGTATTTATAGGCATTTTGAGGTTTGGGAAACTTTGCCCCTCCTGGTAGGAATGTATATCCCATACGTCACTAGCTCATGGACTCTTGCTAATTACATGAAAGAAAGGGAGGTAGGAGATTAATCTCTACGACCGATAACAGAGAACCTATGAAATAGATCTCCGTTAGGATGACCATTGCATTCAATAGGTGATACTCCCTTCACATCCCTCTGTCATTCACTGCACTCTGAGAGGAACCGGGCTTCAGCATGCTGAGAAGCGCATATCAACGTAGAAATCTAGCACAAACTTACTTCACCACCTCCATAGGAGGCAAAGTTTGTAAAACTAAATTGTGGGTGTGGTGGGGGGTGTATTTATAGGCATTTTGAGGTTTGGGAAACTTTGCCCCTCCTGGTAGGAATGTATATCCCATACGTCACTAGCTCATGGACTCTTGCCAATTACATGAAAGAAAACTGTCTTCAATATACACTGAAAGTAAGGGGGGGGGTTTAAGTTAAGGGCTCTAGGAGTTTTGTGATCTTTACCGCCTCCTAGTGGCCGGGAGTATAATGCCCAGGAGTAATAGAACATGGACTCTCACCACCTTAGTGAAAGAAAGCCTGTGTTGAGAAATGAGCAGATATTCCAATCCTGCAGTCAGTGGAATCCATAATTATTTTTTTTTACTGTAAACTGGTAATAAGGGGGAGAAGGAACCTGTCACATGTTGATCATACTAATTTAAACTACAGGCTGTAAGACTAATAAACATGACAAAAACATAATTTATGCTTACCTGATAAATTTATTTCTCTTGTGGTGTATCCAGTCCACGGATCATCCATTACTTGTGGGATATTCTCCTTCCCAACAGGAAGTTGCAAGAGGATCACCCACAGCAGAGCTGCTATATAGCTCCTCCCCTAACTGCCATATCCAGTCATTCGACCGAAACTAGCCGAGAAAGGAGAAACCATAGGGTGCAGTGGTGACTGTAGTTTAATATTTAGACCTGCCTTAAAAGGACAGGGCGGGCCGTGGACTGGATACACCACAAGAGAAATAAATTTATCAGGTAAGCATAAATTATGTTTTCTCTTGTTAGGTGTATCCAGTCCACGGATCATCCATTACTTGTGGGATACCAATACCAAAGCTAAAGTACACGGATGAAGGGAGGGACAAGGCAGGTACTTAAACGGAAGGGACCACTGCCTGTAGAACCTTTCTCCCAAAAAACAGAATTTATGTTTACCTGATAAATTTCTTTCTCCAACGGTGTGTCCGGTCCACGGCGTCATCCTTACTTGTGGGATATTCTCTTCCCCAACAGGAAATGGCAAAGAGCCCAGCAAAGCTGGTCACATGATCCCTCCTAGGCTCCGCCTACCCCAGTCATTCGACCGACGTTAAGGAGGAATATTTGCATAGGAGAAACCATATGGTACCGTGGTGACTGTAGTTAAAGAAAATAAATTATCAGACCTGATTAAAAAACCAGGGCGGGCCGTGGACCGGACACACCGTTGGAGAAAGAAATTTATCAGGTAAACATAAATTCTGTTTTCTCCAACATAGGTGTGTCCGGTCCACGGCGTCATCCTTACTTGTGGGAACCAATACCAAAGCTTTAGGACACGGATGAAGGGAGGGAGCAAATCAGGTCACCTAAATGGAAGGCACCACGGCTTGCAAAACCTTTCTCCCAAAAATAGCCTCAGAAGAAGCAAAAGTATCAAACTTGTAAAATTTGGTAAAAGTGTGCAGAGAAGACCAAGTCGCTGCCCTACATATCTGATCAACAGAAGCCTCGTTCTTGAAGGCCCATGTGGAAGCCACAGCCCTAGTGGAATGAGCTGTGATTCTTTCGGGAGGCTGCCGTCCGGCAGTCTCGTAAGCCAATCTGATGATGCTTTTAATCCAAAAAGAGAGAGAGGTAGAAGTTGCTTTTTGACCTCTCCTTTTACCTGAATAAACAACAAACAAGGAAGATGTTTGTCTAAAATCCTTTGTAGCATCTAAATAGAATTTTAGAGCGCGAACAACATCCAAATTGTGCAACAAACGTTCCTTCTTTGAAACTGGTTTTGGACACAGAGAAGGTACGATAATCTCCTGGTTAATGTTTTTGTTAGAAACAACTTTTGGAAGAAAACCAGGTTTAGTACGTAAAACCACCTTATCTGCATGGAACACCAGATAAGGAGGAGAACACTGCAGAGCAGATAATTCTGAGACTCTTCTAGCAGAAGAAATCGCAACTAAAAACAAAACTTTCCAAGATAATAACTTAATATCAACGGAATGTAAGGGTTCAAACGGAACCCCCTGAAGAACTAAAAGAACTAAATTGAGACTCCAAGGAGGAGTCAAAGGTTTGTAAACAGGCTTGATTCTAACCAGAGCCTGAACAAAGGCTTGAACATCTGGCACAGCTGCCAGCTTTTTGTGAAGTAATACCGACAAGGCAGAAATCTGTCCCTTCAGGGAACTTGCAGATAATCCTTTTTCCAATCCTTCTTGAAGGAAGGATAGAATCCTAGGAATCTTAACCTTGTCCCAAGGGAATCCTTTAGATTCACACCAACAGATATATTTTTTCCAAATTTTGTGGTAAATCTTTCTAGTTACAGGCTTTCTGGCCTGAACAAGAGTATCAATAACAGAATCTGAGAATCCTCGCTTCGATAAAATCAAGCGTTCAATCTCCAAGCAGTCAGCTGGAGTGAAACCAGATTCGGATGTTCGAACGGACCCTGAACAAGAAGGTCTCGTCTCAAAGGTAGCTTCCAAGGTGGAGCCGATGACATATTCACCAGATCTGCATACCAAGTCCTGCGTGGCCACGCAGGAGCTATCAAGATCACCGACGCCCTCTCCTGATTGATCCTGGCTACCAGCCTGGGGATGAGAGGAAATGGCGGGAACACATAAGCTAGTTTGAAGGTCCAAGGTGCTACTAGTGCATCCACTAGAGCCGCCTTGGGATCCCTGGATCTGGCCCCGTAGCAAGGAACTTTGAAGTTCTGACGAGAGGCCATCAGATCCATGTCTGGAATGCCCCACAGGTGAGTGACTTGGGCAAAGATTTCCGGATGGAGTTCCCACTCCCCCGGATGCAATGTCTGACGACTCAGAAAATCCGCTTCCCAATTTTCCACTCCTGGGATGTGGATAGCAGACAGGTGGCAGGAGTGAGACTCCGCCCATAGAATGATTTTGGTCACTTCTTCCATCGCTAGGGAACTCCTTGTTCCCCCCTGATGGTTGATGTACGCAACAGTTGTCATGTTGTCTGATTGAAACCGTATGAACTTGGTCCTCGCTAGCCGAGGCCAGGCCTTGAGAGCATTGAATATCGCTCTCAGTTCCAGAATATTTATCGGTAGAAGAGATTCTTCCCGAGACCAAAGACCCTGAGCTTTCAGGGATCCCCAGACCGCGCCCCAGCCCATCAGACTGGCGTCGGTCGTGACAATGACCCACTCTGGTCTGCGGAACGTCATCCCTTGAGACAGATTGTCCAGGGACAGCCACCAACGGAGTGAGTCTCTGGTCCTCTGATTTACTTGTATCTTCGGAGACAAGTCTGTATAGTCCCCATTCCACTGACTGAGCATGCACAGTTGTAATGGTCTTAGATGAATGCGCGCAAAAGGAACTATGTCCATCGCCGCTACCATCAACCCGATCACTTCCATGCACTGAGCTATGGAAGGAAGAGGAACGGAATGAAGTATCCGACAAGAGTCTAGAAGTTTTGTTTTTCTGGCCTCTGTTAGAAAGATCCTCATTTCTAAGGAGTCTATAATTGTTCCCAAGAAGGGAACCCTTGTTGACGGGGATAGAGAACTCTTTTCCACGTTCACTTTCCAGCCGTGAGATCTGAGAAAGGCCAGGACAATGTCCGTGTGAGCCTTTGCTTGAGGAAGGGACGACGCTTGAATCAGAATGTCGTCCAGGTAAGGTACTACTGCAATGCCCCTTGGTCTTAGCACCGCTAGAAGGGACCCTAGTACCTTTGTGAAAATCCTTGGAGCAGTGGCTAATCCGAAAGGAAGCGCCACGAACTGGTAATGTTTGTCCAGGAATGCAAACCTTAGGAACCGATGATGTTCCTTGTGGATAGGAATATGTAGATACGCATCCTTTAAATCCACCGTGGTCATGAATTGACCCTCCTGGATGGAAGGAAGAATAGTTCGAATGGTTTCCATCTTGAAAGATGGAACCTTGAGAAACTTGTTTAAGATCTTGAGATCTAAGATTGGTCTGAACGTTCCCTCTTTTTTGGGAACTATGAACAGATTGGAGTAGAACCCCATCCCTTGTTCTCTTAGTGGAACAGGATGAATCACTCCCATTTTTAACAGGTCTTCTACACAATGTAAGAACGCCTGTCTTTTTATGTGGTCTGAAGACAACTGAGACCTGTGGAACCTCCCCCTTGGGGGAAGTCCCTTGAATTCCAGAAGATAACCCTGGGAGACTATTTCTAGCGCCCAAGGATCCAGAACATCTCTTGCCCAAGCCTGAGCGAAGAGAGAGAGTCTGCCCCCCACCAGATCCGGTCCCGGATCGGGGGCCAATATTTCATGCTGTCTTGGTAGCAGTGGCAGGCTTCTTGGCCTGCTTTCCCTTGTTCCAGCCTTGCATTGGTCTCCAAGCTGGCTTGGCTTGAGAAGTATTACCCTCTTGCTTAGAGGACGTAGCACTTTGGGCTGGTCCGTTTTTACGAAAGGGACGAAAATTAGGTCTGTTTTTCGCCTTGAAAGGCCGATCCTGAGGAAGGGCGTGGCCCTTACCCCCAGTGATATCCGAGATAATCTCTTTCAAGTCAGGGCCAAACAGCGTTTTCCCCTTGAAAGGAATGTTTAGTAGCTTGTTCTTGGAAGACGCATCAGCCGACCAAGATTTCAACCAAAGCGCTCTGCGCGCCACAATAGCAAACCCAGAATTCTTAGCCGCTAACCTAGCCAATTGCAAAGTGGCGTCTAGGGTGAAAGAATTAGCCAATTTGAGAGCATTGATTCTGTCCATAATCTCCTCATAAGGAGGAGAATCACTATCGAGCGCCTTTATCAGCTCATCAAACCAGAAACATGCGGCTGTAGTGACAGGGACAATGCATGAAATTGGTTGTAGAAGGTAACCCTGCTGAACAAACATCTTTTTAAGCAAACCTTCTAATTTTTTATCCATAGGATCTTTGAAAGCACAACTATCCTCTATGGGTATAGTGGTGCGTTTGTTTAAAGTAGAAACCGCTCCCTCGACCTTGGGGACTGTCTGCCATAAGTCCTTTCTGGGGTCGACCATAGGAAACAATTTTTTAAATATGGGGGGAGGGACGAAAGGAATACCGGGCCTTTCCCATTCTTTATTAACAATGTCCGCCACCCGCTTGGGTATAGGAAAAGCTTCTGGGAGCTCCGGCACCTCTAGGAACTTGTCCATTTTACATAGTTTCTCTGGGATGACCAACTTTTCACAATCATCCAGAGTGGATAATACCTCCTTAAGCAGAATGCGGAGATGTTCCAACTTAAATTTAAATGCAATTACATCAGGTTCAGCCTGTTGAGAAATGTTCCCTGAATCAGTAATTTCTCCCTCAGACAAAACCTCCCTGGCCCCCTCAGATTGGGTTAGGGGCCCTTCAGAGATATTAATATCAGCGTCGTCATGCTCTTCAGTAACTAAAACAGAGCAGCCACGCTTACGCTGACAAGGGTTCAATTTGGCTAAAATGTTTTTGACAGAATTATCCATTACAGCCGTTAATTGTTGCATAGTAAGGAGTATTGGCGCGCTAGATGTACTAGGGGCCTCCTGAGTGGGCAAGACTCGTGTAGACGAAGGAGGGAATGATGCAGTACCATGCTTACTCCCCTCACTTGAGGAATCATCTTGGGCATCATTGTCATTATCACATAAATCACATTTATTTAAATGAACAGGAATTCTGGCTTCCCCACATTCAGAACACAGTCTATCTGGTAGTTCAGACATGTTAAACAGGCATAAACTTGATAATAAAGTACAAAAAACGTTTTAAAATAAAACCGTTACTGTCACTTTAAATTTTAAACTGAACACACTTTATTACTGCAATTGCGAAAAAACATGAAGGAATTGTACAAAATTCACCAAATTTTCACCACAGTGTCTTAAAGCCTTAAAAGTATTGCACACCAAATTTGGAAGCTTTAACCCTTAAAATAACGGAACCGGAGCCGTTTTAACACTTTAACCCCTTTACAGTCCCTGGTATCTGCTTTGCTGAGACCCAACCAAACCCAAAGGGGAATACGATACCAAATGACGCTTCAGAAAGTCTTTTCTAAGTATCAGAGCTCCTCTCACATGCGACTGCATGCCATGCCTCTCAAAAACAAGTGCGCCACACCGGCGCGAAAATGAGGCTCTGCTTATGCTTTGGGAAAGCCCCAGAGAAATAAGGTGTCTAATACAGTGCCTGCCGATATTATAATATCAATATACCCAGATAAAATGATTCCTCAAGGCTAAATATGTTTTAAAACTGAATCGATTTAGCCCAGAAAAGTCTACAATCTTAATAAGCCCTTGTGAAGCCCTTATTTACCATCGTAATAAACATGGCTTACCGGATCCCATAGGGAAAAATGACAGCTTCCAGCATTACATCGTCTTGTTAGAATGTGTCATACCTCAAGCAGCAAGAGACTGCACACTGTTCCCCCAACTGAAGTTAATTGCTCTCAACAGTCCTGTGTGGAACAGCCATGGATTTTAGTTACGGTGCTAAAATCATTTTCCTCATACAAACAGAAATCTTCATCTCTTTTCTGTTTCTGAGTAAATAGTACATACCAGCACTATTTTAAAATAACAAACTCTTGATTGAATAATAAAAACTACAGTTAAACACTAAAAAACTCTAAGCCATCTCCGTGGAGATGTTGCCTGTACAACGGCAAAGAGAATGACTGGGGTAGGCGGAGCCTAGGAGGGATCATGTGACCAGCTTTGCTGGGCTCTTTGCCATTTCCTGTTGGGGAAGAGAATATCCCACAAGTAAGGATGACGCCGTGGACCGGACACACCTATGTTGGAGAAATAGCCTCCGAAGAAGCAAAAGTATCAAATTTGTAAAATTTTGAAAAGGTATGAAGCGAAGACCAAGTCGCTGCTTTGCAAATCTGTTCAACAGAAGCCTCATATTTAAAGGCCCAGGTGGAAGCCACAGCTCTAGTAGAATGAGCTGTAATCCTTTCAGGGGGCTGCTGTCCAGCAGTCATATAGGATAAGCGTATTACGCTCCGAAGCCAAAAAGAAAGAGAGGTTGCCGAAGCCTTTTGACCTCTCCTCTGTCCAGAGTAAACAACAAACAGGAAAGACGTTTGACGAAAATCTTTAGTCGCTTGTAAGTAAAACTTTAAAGCACGGACTACGTCCAAATTATGTAAAAGACGTTCCTTCTTTGAAGAAGGATTAGGACACAATGATGGAACAACAATCTCTTGATTGATATTCTTGTTGGAAACTACCTTAGGTAAAAACCCAGGTTTTGTACGCAGAACTACTTTATCTGTATGGAAAATCAGATAAGGAGAATCACATTGTAAAGCTGATAACTCAGAGACTCTACGAGCCGAGGAAATAGCCATCAAAAACAGAACTTTCCAAGATAAAAGTTTGATATCAATGGAATGAAGGGGTTCAAACGGAACTCCTTGAAGAACCTTAAGAACCAAGTTTAAGCTCCATGGAGGAGCAACAGGTTTAAACACAGGCTTAATTCTAACCAAAGCCTGACAAAATGCCTGGACGTCTGGAACCTCTGCCAGACGCTTGTGCAAAAGGATAGACAGAGCAGAAATCTGTCCCTTTAAAGAACTAGCTGATAATCCTTTATCCAAACCCTCTTGGAGAAAGGACAATATCCTAGGAATCCTAACCTTACTCCATGAGTAATTCTTGGATTCACACCAATGAAGATATTTGCGCCATATCTTATGGTAGATTTTCCTGGTTACAGGCTTTCGTGCCTGTATTGAGGTATCAATGACTGACTCGGAGAAGCCACGCCTTGATAAAATCAAGTCAGATTTGGATGATTGAAAGGACCTTGTAGTAGAAGGTCTTGTCTCAGAGGCCAAGGTGGAAAGGATGACATGTCCACCAGGTCTGCATACCAGGTCCTGCGTGGCCACGCAGGCGCTATCAAGATCACCGATGCTCTCTCCTGTTTGATTTTAGCAATCAGTCGAGGGAGCAGAGGAAACGGTGCAAACACATAAGCCAGGTTGATGAACCACGGTGCTGCTAGAGCATCTATCAGCGTCGCTTCTGGGTCCCTGGACCTGAATCCGTAACAAGGAAGCTTGGCGTTCTGGCGAGACGCCATGAGATCCAATTCTGGTGTGCCCCAACGATGAACCAATTGAGCAAACACCTTCGGATGGAGTTCCCACTCCCCCGGATGAAAAGTCTGACGACTTAGAAAATCCGCCTCCCAGTTCTCTACACCTGGGATATGGATCGCTGATAGATGGCAAGAGTGAGTCTCTGCCCAGCAAATTATCTTGGAGACTTCTAACATCGCTAGGGAGCTCCTGGTCCCCCCTTGATGGTTAATGTAAGCCACAGTCGTGATGTTGTCCGACTGAAATCTGATGAACCTCAGGGTTGCTAACTGAGGCCAAGCTAGAAGAGCATTGAGTATTGCTCTTAACTCCAGAATATTTATTGGGAGGAGTTTCTCCTCCTGAGTCCACGATCCCTGAGCCTTCAGGGAATTCCAGACTGCACCCCAACCTAGAAGGCTGGCATCTGTTACAATTGTCCAATCTGGCCTGCGAAAGGTCATACCTTTGGACAGATGGACCCGAGATAGCCACCAGAGAAGAGAATCTCTGGTCTCTTGATCCAGATTTAGCAGAGGGGACAAATCTGTGTAATCCCCATTCCACTGACTGAGAATGCATAATTGCAGCGGTCTGAGATGTAGGCGCGCAAATGGAACTATGTCCATCGCCGCTACCATTAAGCCGATCACTTCCATGCACTGAGCCACCGAAGGGTGCGGAATGTAGTGAAGAACACGGCAGGAATTTAGAAGCTTTGATAACCTGGACTCCGTCAGGTAAATTTTCATTTCTACAGAATCTATCAGAGTTCCTAGGAAGGAATCCCTTGTGAGGGGTGATAGAGAACTCTTTCCCTCGTTCACTTTCCACCCATGCGACCTCAGAAATGCCAACACTATGTCCGTATGAGATTTGGCAATTTGGAAGTTTGACGCCTGTATCAGGATGTCGTCTAGATAAGGGGCCACTGCTATGCCCCGTGGTCTTAGGACCGCCAGAAGAGACCCCAGAACCTTTGTAAAAATTCTTGGGGCTGTAGCTAACCCGAAGGGAAGAGCCACAAACTGGTAATGCCTGTCTAGAAAGGCAAACCTTAGGAACCGATGATGATCTTTGTGAATCGGTATGTGAAGGTAAGCATCCTTCAAATCCACTGTGGTCATGTACTGACCCTCCTGGATCATAGGTAGGATTGTCCGAATAGTTTCCATTTTGAACGATGTTTAAGATCTTTAGATCCAAAATTGGTCTGAAGGTTCCCTCTTTTTTGGAAACCACAAACAGATTTGTGGAACTGGATGGATCACTCCCATTATTAGGAGGTCTTGCACACAGCGTAAGAATGCCTCTTTATCTGGTTGACAGATAATCTCGAAAGGTGAAATCTCCCTTGTGAGATATGATCTCCAACGCCCAGGGATCCTGAACATCTCTTGCCCACGCCTGGGCGAAGAGAGAAAGTCTGCCCCCTACTAGATCCGTTGCCGGATAGGGGGCCGTTCCTTCATGCTGTCTTAGAGGCAGCAGCAGGCTTTCTGGACTGCTTGCCTTTGCTCCAGGCCTGGTTAGATTTCCAGGCCGGCTTGGATTGCGCAAAAGTTCCATCTTGTTTTGTAGCAGAGGAAGTTGATGCTGCACCTGCCTTGAAGTTTCGAAAGGCACGAAAATTAGAGTGATTGGCCCTTGATTTGGCCCTGTCCTAAGGAAGGGTATGACCCTTACCTCCAGTAATGTCAGCAATAATTTCCTTCAAACCAGGCCCGAATAGGGTCTGCCCCTTGAAGAGAATGTTAATTAATTTAGACTTTGAAGTCACGTCAGCTGACCAAGATTTAAGCCATAGCACCCTACGCGCCTGGATGGCGAATCCAGAATTCTTAGCCGTTAGTTTAGTCAAATGAACAATGGCATCAGAAACCAAAGAATTAGCTAGCTTAAGTGTTCTAAGCTTGTCAAGTATTTCAGTCAATGGAGTAGCTGTCTGAAAGGCCTCTTCCAGAGACTCAAACCAGAACGCCGCAGCAGCAGTGACAGGAGCAATGCATGCAAGGGGCTGCAGGATAAAACCTTGTTGAATAAACATTTTCTTAAGGTAACCTAATTTTTTATCCATTGGATCTGAAAAAGCACAACTGTCCTCGACAGGGATAGTGGTACGCTTTGCTAAAGTAGAAACTGCTCCCTCCACCTTAGGGACCGTCTGCCATAAGTCCCGTGTGGTGGCGTCTATTGGAAACATTTTTCTAAAAATAGGAGGGGGGGGGGGGGGAACGGCACACCGGGTCTGTCCCACTCCTTAGTAATAATTTCTGTAAACCTTTTAGGTATTGGAAAAACGTCAGTACACACCGGCACCGCGTAGTATTTATCCAGTCTACACAATTTCTCTGGCACTGCAATTGTGTCACAGTCATTCAGAGCAGCTAAAACCTCTCCAAGCAACACCCGGAGGTTCTCAAGCTTAAATTTAAAAGTAGACATATCTGAATCAGGTTACCCAGAGTCAGAGACGTCACCCACAGACTGAAGCTCTTCCTCAGCTTCTGCATATTGTGACGCAGTATCAGACATGGGCCTTAAAACATCTGCGCGCTCTGTATTACGTCTAACCCCAGAGCTATTGTGCTTTCCTCTGAATTCAGGCAGTCTGGCTAATACCGCTGACAGGGAATTATCCATGATTGCCGCCATGTCCTGCAAAGTAATCGCTATGGGCGTCTTTGATGTACTTGGCGCCATTTTAGCGTGAGTCCCTTGAGCGGGAGTCAAAGGGTGCGACACGTGGGGAGAGTTAGTCGGCATAACTTCCCCCTTGTCAGAATCCTCTGGTGATAATTCTTTTAAAGATAAAAGATGATCTTTATTGTTTAAAGTGAAATCAATACATTTAGTACACATTCTCCTATGGGGTTCCACCATGGCTTTTAAACATAATGAACAAGGAGTTTCCTCTATGTCAGACATGTTTATACAGACTAGCAATGAGACTAGCAAGCTTGGAAAACACTTTAAATCAAGTTAACAAGCAATATAAAAAAACGTTACTGTGCCTTTAAGAGAAACAAATTTTGCCAAAATTTGAAATAACAGTGAAAAAAGGCAGTTAAACTAACGAAATTCTTACAGTGTATGTAACAAGTTAGCAGAGCATTGCACCCACTTGCAAATGGATAATTAACCCCTTAATACAAAAAACAGAATTTATGCTTACCTGATAAATTACTTTCTCCAACGGTGTGTCCGGTCCACGGCGTCATCCTTACTTGTGGGATATTCTCTTCCCCAACAGGAAATGGCAAAGAGTCCCAGCAAAGCTGGTCACATGATCCCTCCTAGGCTCCGCCCACCCCAGTCATTCGACCGACGGACAGGAGGAAATATATATAGGAGAAACCATATGATACCGTGGTGACTGTAGTTAGAGAAAATAATTCATCAGACCTGATTAAAAAACCAGGGCGGGCCGTGGACCGGACACACCGCTGGAGAAAGTAATTTATCAGGTAAGCATAAATTCTGTTTTCTCCAACATTGGTGTGTCCGGTCCACGGCGTCATCCTTACTTGTGGGAACCAATACCAAAGCTTTAGGACACGGATGAAGGGAGGGAGCAAATCAGGTCACCTAAATGGAAGGCACCACGGCTTGCAAAACCTTTCTCCCAAAAATAGCCTCCGAAGAAGCAAAAGTATCAAATTTGTAAAATTTGGCAAAAGTGTGCAGTGAAGACCAAGTCGCTGCCTTACATATCTGGTCAACAGAAGCCTCGTTCTTGAAGGCCCATGTGGAAGCCACAGCCCTAGTGGAGTGAGCTGTGATTCTTTCAGGAGGCTGCCGTCCGGCAGTCTCATAAGCCAATCGGATAATGCTTTTAAGCCAAAAGGAAAGAGAGGTAGAAGTCGCTTTTTGACCTCTCCTTTTACCAGAATAAACAACAAACAAGGAAGATGTTTGTCTGAAATCTTTTGTAGCCTCTAAATAGAATTTTAGAGCATGGACTACGTCCAAATTGTGTAACAAACGTTCCTTCTTTGAAACTGGATTCGGACACAAAGAAGGTACAACTATCTCCTGGTTAATATTTTTGTTGGAAACAACTTTCGGAAGAAAACCAGGCTTAGTACGCAAAACCACCTTATCTGCATGGAACACCAGATAGGGCGGAGAACACTGCAGAGCAGATAACTCTGAAACTCTTCTAGCAGAAGAAATTGCAACCAAAAACAAAACTTTCCAAGATAATAACTTAATATCTATGGAATGTAAGGGTTCAAACGGAACCCCTTGAAGAACTGAAAGAACTAGATTTAGACTCCAGGGAGGAGTCAAAGGTCTGTAAACAGGCTTGATCCTAACCAGAGCCTGAACAAATGCTTGAACATCTGGCACAGCTGCCAGTCTTTTGTGAAGTAAAACAGATAAAGCAGAGATCTGTCCCTTCAGAGAACTTGCAGATAATCCTTTCTCCAAACCTTCTTGTAGAAAGGATAGAATCTTAGGAATTTTTATCTTGTTCCATGGGAATCCTTTAGATTCACACCAACAGATATATTTTTTCCATATTTTATGGTAAATTTTTCTAGTTACAGGCTTTCTAGCCTGAATCAGAGTATCTATTACAGAATCTGAAAACCCACGCTTTGATAAAATCAAGCGTTCAATCTCCAAGCCGTCAGTTGGAGGGAAACCAGATTCGGATGTTCGAATGGACCCTGAACAAGAAGGTCCTGTCTCAAAGGTAGCTTCCATGGTGGAGCCGATGACATATTCACCAGGTCTGCATACCAAGTCCTGCGTGGCCACACAGGAGCTATCAAGATCACCGAGGCCCTCTCCTGATTGATCCTGGCTACCAGCCTGGGGATAAGAGGAAACGGTGGGAATACATAAGCTAGGTTGAAGGTCCAAGGTGCTACTAGTGCATCTACTAGGGTCGCCTTGGGATCCCTGGATCTGGACCCGTAGCAAGGAACCTTGAAGTTCTGACGAGACGCCATCAGATCCATGTCTGGAATGCCCCATAATTGAGTTATTTGGGCAAAGATTTCCGGATGGAGTTCCCACTCCCCCGGATGGAATGTCTGACGACTCAGAAAATCCGCTTCCCAATTTTCCACTCCTGGGATGTGGATCGCAGACAAGTGGCAGGAGTGATCCTCCGCCCATTGAATTATCTTGGTCACTTCTTTCATCGCCAGGGAAGTCCTTGTTCCCCCCTGATGATTGATATATGCAACGGTCGTCATGTTGTCTGACTGAAACCTTATGAATTTGGCCTTTGCTAGTTGAGGCCAAGCTCTGAGAGCATTGAATATCGCTCTCAGTTCCAGAATGTTTATCGGGAGAAGAGACTCTTCCCGAGACCATAGACCCTGAGCTTTCAGGGATTCCCAGACCGCGCCCCAGCCCACTAGGCTGGCGTCGGTCGTGACAATGACCCACTCTGGTCTGCGGAAGCTCATTCCCTGTGACAGATTGTCCAGGGTCAGCCACCAACGGAGTGAATCTCTGGTCTTTTGATCTACTTGAATCGTCGGAGACAAGTCTGTATAATCCCCATTCCACTGTCTGAGCATGCACAGTTGTAATGGTCTTAGATGAATTCGTGCAAAAGGAACTATGTCCATTGCTGCAACCATCAATCCTATTACTTCCATGCACTGCGCTATGGAAGGATGAGGAACAGAATGAAGTACTTGACAAGAGCTTAGAAGTTTTGATTTTCTGACCTCTGTCAGAAAAATCCTCATTTCTAAGGAATCTATTATTGTTCCCAAGAAGGGAACTCTTGTTGACGGGGACAGAGAACTTTTTTCTTTGTTCACCTTCCATCCGTGAGATCTGAGAAAGGCTAGGACGATGTCCGTATGAGCCTTTGCTTTTGACAGGGACGACGCTTGAATCAGGATGTCGTCCAAGTAAGGTACTACTGCAATGCCCCTTGGTCTTAGAACCGCTAGAAGGGACCCTAGTACCTTTGTGAAAATCCTTGGAGCAGTGGCTAATCCAAATGGAAGTGCCATAAACTGGTAATGCTTGTCCAGAAAAGCGAACCTTAGGAACTGATGATGTTCCTTGTGGAGAGGAATATGTAGGTACGCATCCTTTAAATCCACGGTAGTCATAAATTGATTTTCCTGGATAGTAGGTAGGATCGTTCGAATAGTTTCCATTTTGAACGATGGTACCCTGAGAAATTTGTTTAGGATCTTTAGATCCAAAATTGGTCTGAATGTTCCCTCTTTTTTGGGAACTATGAACAGATTGGAATAAAATCCCATTCCTTGTTCTCTTATTGGAACTGGATGTATCACTCCCATCTTTAACAGGTCTTCTACACAATGTAAGAATGCCTGTCTCTTTATTTGGTTTGAAGATAATTGAGACCTGTGGAACCTTCCCCTTGGGGGTAGTTCCTTGAATTCCAGGAGATAACCTTGAGAAACTATTTCTAGCGCCCAAGGATCCTGAACATCTCTTGCCCAAGCCTGAGCAAAGAGAGAAAGTCTGCCCCCCACTAGATCCGGTCCCGGATCGGGGGCTATCCCTTCATGCTGTTTTGGTAGCAGTGGTAGGCTTCTTGGCCTGCTTACCCTTGTTCCAGCCTTGCATTGGTTTCCAGGCTGGTTTGGGTTGTGAAGTACTACCCTCTTGCTTAGAGGATACAGAATTAGAGACTGGTCCGTTTCTGCGAAAGGGACGAAATTAGGCTTATTATTAGCCTTAAAAGACCTATCCTGTGGGAGGGCGTGGCCCATTCCCCCAGTGATGTCTGAAATAATCTCTTTCAAATCAGGTCCAAATAATGTTTTACCTTTGAAAGGAATGTTAAGCAATTTTGTCTTGGAAGACACATCCGCTGACCAAGACTTTAGCCAAAGCACTCTGCGCGCCACGACAGCAAACCCTGAATTTTTCGCCGCTAATCTAGCTAATTGCAAAGCGGCATCTAAAACAAAAGAGTTAGCCAATTTAAGTGCTTGAACTCTGTCCATAACCTCCTCATACGAAGATTCTTTACTGAGCGATTTTTCTAGTTCCTCGAACCAGAAACACGCTGCCGTAGTGACAGGAACAATGCATGAAATTGGTTGTAGAAGGTAACCTTGCTGTACAAAAATCTTTTTAAGCAAACCCTCTAATTTCTTATCCATAGGATCTTTGAAAGCACAACTATCTTCGATAGGAATAGTAGTGCGTTTGTTTAGAGTAGAAACCGCCCCCTCGACCTTGGGGACTGTCTGCCATAAGTCCTTTCTGGGGTCGACTATAGGAAATAATTTCTTAAATATAGGGGGGGGAACAAAAGGTATGCCGGGCCTTTCCCACTCTTTATTTACTATGTCCGCCACCCGCTTGGGTATAGGAAAAGCGTCGGGGGGCACCGGAACCTCTAGGAACTTGTCCATCTTACATAATTTCTCTGGAATGACCAAATTGTCACAATCATCCAGAGTAGATAACACCTCCTTAAGCAGTGCGCGGAGATGTTCTAATTTAAATTTAAATGTCACATCAGGTTCAGCTTGATGAGAAATTTTTCCTGAATCTGAAATTTCTCCATCAGACAAAACCTCCCTCATGGCCCCTTGAGATTGGTGTGAGGGTATGTCAGAACAGTTATCATCAGCGTCCTCTTGCTCTTCAGTGTTTAAAACAGAGCAATCGCGCTTTCTCTGATAAGTAGGCATTTTGGATAAAAGATTTGCTATGGAGTTATCCATTACAGCCGTTAATTGTTGCATGGTAATAAGTATTGGCGCACTAGATGTACTAGGGGCCTCCTGTGTGGGCATAACTGGTGTAGACACAGTAGGGGATGATGTAGTATCATGTTTACTCCCCTCATTTGAGGAATCATCTTGGGCAATATCATTATCTGTTGCATTACTGTCCTTACTTTGTTTGGACACTATGGCACAATTATCACATAAATTTAAATGGGGAGACACATTGGCTTTCATACATATAGAACATAGCTTATTTGATGGTACAGACATGTTAAACAGGCTTAAACTTGTCAACAAAGCACAAAAAACGTTTTAAAATAAAACCGTTACTGTCACTTTAAATTTCAAACTGAAAACACTTTATTACTGAATATGTGAAAAAGTATGAAGGAATTGTTCAAATTTTCACCACAGTGTCTTAAAGCATTAAAAGTATTGCACACCAAATTTCAGAGCTTTAACCCTTAAATTAACGGAACCGGAGCCGTTTTTACATTTAACCCCTATACAGTCCCAGAATGAGGCTCTGTCTATAACTAGAAAGGCCCCCATCTGAAAAAGGTGTCCAACACAGTGCCTGCCGTTTTTCTAAACGTTCCCCAAGATTATAATACCAATAATTGGTTAGAATCTGCATAATATGCCTAGTAAAGCAATTGTTTTAGCCCAGAAAAATGTCTACCAGTTTTTAAGCCCTTTTTGAAGCCCTTTATTCTTTTATGTTTAACTAAGAAAATGGCTTACCGGTCCCCATGAGGGGAAATGACAGCCTTCCAGCATTACATGGTCTTGTTAGAAATATGGCTAGTCATACCTTAAGCAGAAAAGACTGCTAACTGTTTCCCCCAACTGAAGTTACTTCATCTCAACAGTCCTGTGTGGAAACAGCAATCGATTTTAGTTACTGTCTGCTAAAAATCATCTTCCTCTTACAAACAGAAATCTTCATCCTTTTCTGTTTCAGAGTAAATAGTACATACCAGCACTATTTTAAAATAACAAACACTTGATAGAAGAATAAAACTACAAAAAACTCTTAACCATCTCCGTGGAGATGTTGCCTGTGCAACTGCAAAGAGAATGACTGGGGTGGGCGGAGCCTAGGAGGGATCATGTGACCAGCTTTGCTGGGACTCTTTGCCATTTCCTGTTGGGGAAGAGAATATCCCACAAGTAAGGATGACGCCGTGGACCGGACACACCAATGTTGGAGAAAACAGATTAACAAAACGAAAAACAGAATTTATGTTTACCTGATAAATTACTTTCTCCAACGGTGTGTCCGGTCCACGGCGTCATCCTTACTTGTGGGATATTCTCTTCCCCAACAGGAAATGGCAAAGAGCCCAGCAAAGCTGGTCACATGATCCCTCCTAGGCTCCGCCTACCCCAGTCATTCGACCGACGTTAAGGAGGAATATTTGCATAGGAGAAACCATATGATACCGTGGTGACTGTAGTTAAAGAAAATAAATTATCAGACCGGATTAAAAAAACCAGGGCGGGCCGTGGACCGGACACACCGTTGGAGAAAGTAATTTATCAGGTAAACATAAATTCTGTTTTCTCCAACATAGGTGTGTCCGGTCCACGGCGTCATCCTTACTTGTGGGAACCAATACCAAAGCTTTAGGACACGGATGAAGGGAGGGAGCAAATCAGGTCACCTAAATGGAAGGCACCACGGCTTGCAAAACCTTTCTCCCAAAAATAGCCTCAGAAGAAGCAAACGTATAAAACTTGTAAAATTTGGTAAAAGTGTGCAGTGAAGACCAAGTCGCTGCCCTACATATCTGATCACCAGAAGCCTCGTTCTTGAAGGCCCATGTGGAAGCCACAGCCCTAGTGGAATGAGCTGTGATTCTTTCAGGAGGCTGCCGTCCGGCAGTCTCGTAAGCCAATCTGATGATGCTTTTAATCCAAAAAGAGAGAGAGGTAGAAGTTGCTTTTTGACCTCTCCTTTTACCAGAATAAACAACAAACAAGGAAGATGTTTGTCTAAAATCCTTTGTAGCATCTAAATAGAATTTTAGAGCGCGAACAACATCCAAATTGTGCAACAAACGTTCCTTCTTAGAAACTGGTTTCGGACACAAAGAAGGCACGACTATCTCCTGGTTAATGTTTTTGTTAGAAACAACTTTTGGAAGAAAACCAGGTTTAGTACGTAAAACCACCTTATCTGCATGGAACACCAGATAAGGAGGAGAACACTGCAGAGCAGATAATTCTGAAACTCTTCTAGCAGAAGAAATTGCAACCAAAAACAAAACTTTCCAAGATAATAACTTAATATCAACGGAATGTAAGGGTTCAAACGGAACCCCCTGAAGAACTGAAAGAACTAAGTTGAGACTCCAAGGAGGAGTCAAAGGTTTGTAAACAGGCTTGATTCTAACCAGAGCCTGAACAAAGGCTTGAACATCTGGCACAGCTGCCAGTTTTTTGTGAAGTAACACAGACAAGGCAGAAATCTGTCCCTTCAAGGAACTTGCAGATAATCCTTTCTCCAATCCTTCTTGAAGAAAGGATAGAATCTTAGGAATCTTTACCTTGTCCCAAGGGAATCCTTTAGATTCACACCAACAGATATATTTTTTCCATATTTTGTGGTAAATTTTTCTAGTTACAGGCTTTCTGGCCTGAACAAGAGTATCAATAACAGAATCTGAGAACCCTCGTTTTGATAAGATCAAGCGTTCAATCTCCAAGCAGTCAGCTGGAGTGAGACCAGATTCGGATGTTCGAACGGACCTTGAACAAGAAGGTCTCGTCTCAAAGGTAGCTTCCATGGTGGAGCCGATGACATATTCACCAGATCTGCATACCAAGTCCTGCGTGGCCACGCAGGAGCTATCAAGATCACCGACGCCCTCTCCTGATTGATCCTGGCTACCAGCCTGGGGATGAGAGGAAACGGCGGGAATACATAAGCTAGTTTGAAGGTCCAAGGTGCTACTAGTGCATCTACTAGAGTCGCCTTGGGATCCCTGGATCTGGACCCGTAGCAAGGAACCTTGAAGTTCTGACGAGAGGCCATCAGATCCATGTCTGGAATGCCCCACAGTTGAGTAATTTGGGCAAAGCTTTCCGGATGGAGTTCCCACTCCCCCGGATGTAATGTCTGACGACTCAGAAAATCCGCTTCCCAATTTTCCACTCCTGGGATGTGGATTGCAGACAGGTGGCAGGAGTGAGTCTCCGCCCATTGAATGATTTTGGTCACTTCTTCCATCGCCAGGGAACTCCTTGTTCCCCCCTGATGGTTGATGTACGCAACAGTCGTCATGTTGTCTGATTGAAACCGTATGAACTTGGCCTTTGCTAGCTGAGGCCAAGCCTTGAGAGCATTGAATATCGCTCTCAGTTCCAGAATATTTATCGGTAGAAGAGATTCTTCCCGAGACCAAAGACCCTGAGCTTTCAGGGATCCCCAGACCGCGCCCCAGCCCATCAGACTGGCGTCGGTCGTGACAATGACCCACTCTGGTCTGCGGAAGGTCATCCCTTGTGACAGGTTGTCCAGGGACAGCCACCAACGGAGTGAGTCTCTGGTCCTCTGATTTACTTGTATCTTCGGAGACAAGTCTGTATAGTCCCCATTCCACTGACTGAGCATGCACAGTTGTAATGGTCTTAGATGAATGCGCGCAAAAGGAACTATTATGTCCATTGCCGCTACCATCAAACCTATTACTTCCATGCACTGCGCTATGGAAGGAAGAGGAACGGAATGAAGTGTTTGACAAGAGTTTAGAAGTTTTGTTTTTCTGGCCTCTGTCAGAAAAATCCTCATTTCTAAGGAGTCTATTATTGTTCCCAAGAAGGGAACCCTTGTCGACGGAGATAGAGAACTCTTTTCCACGTTCACTTTCCATCCGTGAGATCTGAGAAAGGCCAGGACTATGTCCGTGTGAGCCTTTGCTTGAGGAAGGGACGACGCTTGAATCCGAATGTCGTCCAAGTAAGGTACTACTGCAATGCCCCTTGGTCTTAGCACCGCTAGAAGGGACCCTAGTACCTTTGTGAAAATCCTTGGAGCAGTGGCTAATCCGAAAGGAAGCGCCACGAACTGGTAATGCTTGTCCAGGAATGCGAACCTTAGGAACCGATGATGTTCCTTGTGGATAGGAATATGTAGATACGCATCCTTTAAATCCACCGTGGTCATGAATTGACCTTCCTGGATGGAAGGAAGAATTGTTCGAATGGTTTCCATTTTTAACGATGGAACCTTGAGAAACTTGTTTAAGATCTTGAGATCTAAGATTGGTCTGAACGTTCCCTCTTTTTTGGGAACTATGAACAGATTGGAGTAGAACCCCATCCCTTGTTCTCCTAATGGAACAGGATGAATCACTCCCATTTTTAACAGGTCTTCTACACAATGTAAGAATGCCTGTCTCTTTATGTGGTCTGAAGACAATTGAGACCTGTGGAACCTCCCCCTTGGGGGAAGCCCCTTGAATTCCAGAAGATAACCTTGGGAGACTATTTCTAGTGCCCAAGGATCCAGAACATCTCTTGCCCAAGCCTGAGCAAAGAGAGAGAGTCTGCCCCCCACCAGATCCGGTCCCGGATCGGGGGCCAACATTTCATGCTGTCTTGGTAGCAGTGGCAGGTTTCTTGGCCTGCTTTCCCTTGTTCCAGCCTTGCATTGGTCTCCAGGCTGGCTTGGCTTGAGAAGTATTACCCTCTTGCTTAGAGGACGTAGCACTTGGGGCTGGTCCGTTTCTACGAAAGGGACGAAAATTAGGTTTATTTTTGGCCTTGAAAGACCTATCCTGCGGAAGGGCGTGGCCCTTACCCCCAGTGATATCAGAGATAATCTCTTTCAAGTCAGGGCCAAACAGCGTTTTCCCCTTGAAAGGAATGTTAAGGAGTTTGTTCTTGGAAGACGCATCCGCTGACCAAGATTTCAACCAAAGCGCTCTACGCGCCACAATAGCAAACCCAGAATTCTTCGCCGCTAACCTAGCCAATTGCAAAGTGGCGTCTAGGGTGAAAGAATTAGCCAATTTGAGAGCACGGATTCTGTCCATAATCTCCTCATAAGGAGGAGAATCACTATCGATCGCCTTTACTAGCTCATCGAACCAGAAACACGCGGCTGTAGTGACAGGGACAATGCATGAAATTGGTTGTAGAAGGTAACCTTGCTGAACAAACATCTTTTTAAGCAAACCTTCTAATTTTTTATCCATAGGATCTTTGAAAGCACAACTATCTTCTATGGATATAGTGGTGCGTTTGTTTAAAGTGGAAACCGCTCCCTCGACCTTGGGGACAGTCTGCCATAAGTCCTTTCTAGGGTCGACCATAGGAAACAATTTTTTAAATATGGGGGGAGGGACGAAAGGTATACCGGGCCTTTCCCATTCTTTATTTACAATGTCCGCCACCCGCTTGGGTATAGGAAAAGCTTCTGGGAGCCCCGGGACCTCTAGGAACTTGTCCATTTTACATAGTTTCTCTGGGATGATCAAATTCTCACAATCATCCAGAGTGGATAATACCTCCTTAAGCAGAGCGCGGAGATGTTCCAACTTAAATTTAAATGTAATCACATCGGGTTCAGCTTGTTGAGAAATTTTCCCTGAATCTGAAATTTCTCCCTCAGACAAAACCTCCCTGGCCCCCTCAGACTGGTGTAGGGGCATTTCAGAACCATTATCATCAGCGTCCTCATGCTCTTCAGTATCTAAAACAGAGCAGTCGCGCTTACGCTGATAAGTGGGCATTTTGGCTAAAATGTTTTTGATAGAATTATCCATTACAGCCGTTAATTGTTGCATAGTAAGGAGTATTGGCGCGCTAGATGTACTAGGGGCCTCCTGAGTGGGCAAGACTCGTGTAGACGAAGGAGGGAATGATGCAGTACCATGCTTACTCCCCTCACTTGAGGAATCATCTTGGGCATCATTTTCAGTGTCACATAAATCACATTTATTTAAATGAGAAGGAACCTTGGCTTCCCCACATTCAGAACACAGTCTATCTGGTAGTTCAGACATGTTAAACAGGCATAAACTTGATAACAAAGTACAAAAAACGTTTTAAAATAAAACCGTTACTATCACTTTAAATTTTAAACTGAACACACTTTATTACTGCAATTGCGAAAAAGTATGAAGGAATTGTTCAAAATTCACCAAAATTTCACCACAGTGTCTTAAAGCCTTAAAAGTATTGCACACCAAATTTGGAAGCTTTAACCCTTAAAATAACGGAACCGGAGCCGTTTTTAACTTTAACCCCTTTACAGTCCCTGGTATCTGCTTTGCTGAGACCCAACCAAGCCCAAAGGGGAATACGATACCAAATGACGCCTTCAGAAAGTCTTTTCTATGTATCAGAGCTCCTCACACATGCGACTGCATGTCATGCTTCTCAAAAACAAGTGCGCAATACCGGCGCGAAAATGAGGCTCTGCCTATGATTAGGGAAAGCCCCTAGAGAAT
Organism: Bombina bombina; assembly: GCF_027579735.1. Taxonomy (NCBI): domain Eukaryota; kingdom Metazoa; phylum Chordata; class Amphibia; order Anura; family Bombinatoridae; genus Bombina; species Bombina bombina. Next base: position 144,969,894 of record NC_069508.1, read on the forward strand.
AAGGTGTCTAAAACAGTGCCTGCCGATATTATTTAACAAAAATACCCATATTAAATGATTCCTCAAGGCTAAATATGTGTAATATATGAATCGATTTAGCCCAGAAAATGTCTACAGTCTTAATAAGCCCTTGTGAAGCCCTTATTTACTGTCTGAATAAAAATGGCTTACCGGATCCCATAGGGAAAATGACAGCTTCCAGCATTACATCGTCTTGTTAGAATGTGTCATACCTCAAGCAGCAAAAGACTGCTCACTGTTCCCCCAACTGAAGTTAATTCCTCTCAACAGTCCTGTGTGGAACAGCCATGGATTTTAGTAACGGTTGCTAAAATCATTTTCCTCATACAAACAGAAATCTTCATCCTTTTCTGTTTCAGAGTAAATAGTACATACCAGCACTATTTTAAAATAACAAACTCTTGATTGAATAATAAAAACTACAGTTAAACACTAAAAAACTCTAAGCCATCTCCGTGGAGATGTTGCCTGTACAACGGCAAAGAGAATGACTGGGGTAGGCGGAGCCTAGGAGGGATCATGTGACCAGCTTTGCTGGGCTCTTTGCCATTTCCTGTTGGGGAAGAGAATATCCCACAAGTAAGGATGACGCCGTGGACCGGACACACCTATGTTGGAGAAAATATGTTTTTTAAACAGTCATAACAACTGCCACAGCTCCTACTTTTGAAGCCTTTTGAGCCCTTCAGAGATGTCCTATAGCATGCAGGGGACTGCTTAGGGAAGCTGAATGTCACAGTTTGTAATTTTAACAGCACCAACTGTAACTTTTATACTATAACAGTGGAAAGCCTCAGGAAACTGTTTCTAGGCAAAAATAAAGCCAGCCATGTGGAAAAAACTAGGCCCCAATAAGTTTTATCACCAAAGCATATATAAAAACAATTAAACATGCCAGCAAACGTTTTATATTGCACATTAATCAGAGTATATACCTCTGATAGCAAGCCTGATACTAGTCGCTATTAAATCACTGTATTTAGGCTTTAACTTACATTAATCCGGTATCAGCAGCATTTTCTAGCAAATTCCATCCCTAGAAAAACTTAACTGCACATACCTTACTGCAGGATACCCTGCACGCCATTCTCCCTCTGAAGTTACCTCACTCCTCAGACATATGTGAGAATAGCAGTGTATCTTAGTTACTTCTGCTAAGATCATAGAAAAACGCAGGCAGATTCCTCTTCTAAATGCTGCCTGGGATAAAATAGTACACTCCGGTACCATTTAAAAACAATAAACTTTTGATTGAAGAAAAAACTAACTATATTTTACCACTTTCCTCTTACTACCTCCAGCTATGTTGAGAGCTTGCAAGAGAATGACTGGATATGGCAGTTAGGGGAGGAGCTATATAGCAGCTCTGCTGTGAGTGATCCTCGTGCAACTTCCTGTTGGGAAGGAGAATATCCCACAAGTAATGGATGATCCGTGGACTGGATACACCTAACAAGAGAAAAACTTATCACGTTTTTTTGTATGGTGTCCTGCAGAGGTAAATGTGGTTAAAAGGCGGAACTTAATAAGCTATTGAAATTCCCACCATAAAACCTGTATAATTTAAAGACTCACGTGCATTGACAGCACATTAAAAAAAATGACGTTTACAAAAATACATGATATTTAAAGATTTTATTATCAAAGTGTCTTGTAAAACAAAATTTCAGGAACTGTACATCAACATGGCACAGATAGTAGCCTACATCTCTTTATTTGGTAATTGCCAAAATTCAGCTCTGCAGGTTCTGGGGCTAACAAACCAGCTTACCAACTACTCAGCATACAATAGCAAGGGAATCACTATGAGAGAACTACTGCAGTGACAGCAACACAAAATGCATTTGTTTTACATCTGACCCCCCAAAAGACAGACCTTTAAAAGCATACAAATTTAAGATTAAAATGCAAAATACCTTTTGAATTATGCTATGTGGTGGAGAGGATAATTAACATAGTGTAAAATATTTTACAATACAGAGACCATCTTTTGCTTTTGTAATATTAAATATATTCGGAAGATCACTGAACAATACATCAGAACAAATGTTGATGGGTCAGAGTAGACTTTGAAAAGTGTTAGCACATTTTTATTGAAGTTTCTTAAAGAAAAAAAAAAGAAAAAAAAAAAAAGGAAAAATCAGCCATAGGCTTTAAACCTACCTATCATAGGATGCAATTATAAAATAGTAATTTCCCAATTTACTTCACAGAAGACAATGCGTTTAGGACATCTATATTTCTGTCATATTTAACATGTATTCTGTGTATCCCCTATATTGCTCACATACTCAGTGAATTCAATTCTAGCACACAAAGTAACTGAGCAATTAAATAGCACAATCATACAACCAACATCAGTTGCAGATACATGCAGCATATGAAGTGGTTTCACATTTAGAAAGAATTGTTTTAGAAAACAATTCAGTTTGACCGGACAACTTAATATCCACCTCAACGCTTTTGACAAATCATTGAATAAAGATGTAACCGATAAAATTCTGTACATTCATCTACATATAGCTCAGTACAGTATAACCAAATCAGAAGGGACATTTTAAATATAAATCAAAATCACATAAGGACGACACTGTTTCATGTATTTTTTAACATTCATTGCTAAACCTCAATCACTCATATCCATATCCTCTTCATGGTGATCATCACCATTCACTTTAGAGTCCTTAGCTGTACTGCAACTTGCTTTATCAATAGGGATATCTCCTGGAACTGTAGGACTTGACTCAGTCGTCATGAGTTCCTCTCTTCTTTCTTTCTCGCTGTCATAGCCTTGTTCTTCTTCATCATAATCTCGTGTAACCTGCTTTATCAAAAAAAAAGAAAAAAAAGTAAGGCTTATGTACAACACTGTCTTAATCATACAAGCAGAATATTTCAAACACTGCGACAGAATTTACATATTTAAACCTACTTTTATATCTTTGTCGCTTTCTGATCTTCTCTCTCGTTCTTTTTCTTTGTCTTTGCTTTTCTTCTTTTTACTTGTAGATCTTTCTCTTTCATCTCTATGCTTCTCTCTCTCCTTATCCTTCTTTTTTTCTTTTTTATGCCTGGAATACCACAAATAAAATAAAATCATTTACACAGAGAAAACACTAATTAAAAATCAATTGCTGCTTTGTGTGCTTACGGTAAGCCATACACTTGGAGAAACTCCTTTTCGTTTTTTTTTTTATGTTTATTCAAAGTAAAACGTGAAAAGCAAAGCCAGTTCAAGTAAATGAAAAAGGAGGCAATGTAGATAGCTTGTTAAAGTGTGCCACGAACATAATGTGATGAGAACTAACTGGTCTCAGACGCACTACTGGTTGGGAAAGCTAAAACTTTTAAAAAAAAATTGGCTTGAGTAGAGGGCAGCCTCATATTTGTGGTTGTTTGAGCACCAGAGTGAACCTCTAGGGAGGATGTTGGGAAAAACTGGTACGTAGTCACTTAATAATGAAATTACAGCTAATAAATTAAAGGAGTAATGGTAAACCAACAGAAGGGCAATTTTTTTAATTTGTGGCATAAAAAGGTATTTAGACAAATAGTAAGACAACAAAATAGAGAATAATGCTGTAGAAAATACAGACCACAGTGTTAGGAGATAATACGGTAAAGTTTTGTACACAAGACAGTTTCTGATTTATGACCCAGCCTGTAGACTTATAACAGAAAGGGTTCAGCTGCCCTCTGTTGCAGTTCACAACAAGGATAGAGAGGGTTCATAGTTATGTATCCAGAAAATATGACGTTGGAGATACACAGCTGTGAGCGCAAGGAGGGTTTACAATTCAAATATCTGAAGTTTTTTTCCCAGGTAAATGGCTTACACTACTATAGGAAAAAAATAAATATAACTCACTACATAACTATTGAAGTAATTTCTGTACATAGATGAAAAAAAAAAAAAAAAAAGATATGGAACTAGCTAGTCTTCATAAAAGTGGAAATATAATTATTTTAATTGAGTCAAATTTTACTCCGTTATATTCCGACATATATTTGCTTAACTACCTTCTGGGAGATGGAGAACGAGATGGTTTTCTTTTTGGTGACCTAATTTTTTTGGGAGATCGTGATCCGCTCCGACTTTTTCTGCGCCTCCTATCTCTGCGAAAAAACAAAGACACAAAAGACACACACACACAAAAAAAAAATAAAAAATTCAATTAAACAATGTGGCCATTCTGTAAACTCATCTTAAAAGCATGTTAAAATATGTTTTATAAACAATTACTTTTTTTTTTATTATTCTGGAGCTTTGAATAGTTGAAAGCAAAGTATAAATATTTCCCAAGAATAATATCCATGTGCAAGAATTAGGATTTGGTTAGTTAAAATGTATTGTGCCCCTTCAGTAATACTGTACCTGCTTGTGCTTCTAGAACTTCTAGTTGTGCTGTAGCTTTTGGGTGGGGTTTTAGAACGTTTTTTTTCTTTTTCTTCTCTCTTTTTATCTCTATAAAATAAAAAAGGTATAGAAAACATGATTTACTTTTTTTTTTTAACATATAAAAAAAAAAAAAACTTGTTCAAACGGTGACATCACATAGCAGTCATACCAGCTGGGTGAGCAGCGCCTTGCTCCATTGCAAAAGGTAGGACTAAAAGGTTTTATAACCTTTCAAAAACATTTTCCAATTATGCTCTAGTATTTGTGTACCGAAGCATTTTGAGAATGGAAGGAGACATACTAATGTATCTCAAAACCACAACTGAGCATGACAATTGACAAATGCATGTCACCAAACAAATCCCCCAAGCATTGGTGTTCCTTAGTGTGCTGTCAATCAATGTAATACATGAAGAAAGCAAATGTAAATAGAACCTAAGGCGTGAACAACATGAGGAGACAACTGCTGCAGCTCAAAGACGCAATGATTCTTCCCAGAGTTCCTATTAACAGCTAGAGAATAAATTGTTCTGGAGGCAACATGCCAAGTACTTTTAATGTAGTATTGAAAATAACCATACTCTCTCTACACAGACTAATATCCTTACATAAACACTGGATTTACACATGGACTTACCTGAAAGGATTATTAAGAATAAAAATCAACAAGGTCTCCAAGAACTAACACCTTTACAAAGCAAGGACGATCTTTAAAAAGGGAAAGTGAACACCTGGAGGTTAACCCTTTAAGGATGTTATAGCGTTCTATTCCGTCTTAATCGCACCAGGCGGAATAGTGTCCTGAAGTCAAGGGTGCTTCCTGGATGCGATTGTGGTCTGGAGGGCATGCTTAGTGTCATAGGGACGCCCCTCTGACCCGATCCCATCATTGAAATCTCGCAATCGCGTGCATGATCGCAGGATTTCAATTTGCTTACATCGGAACATTGTTCCGATGTAGACAAATTAACCCGATCAGGGTTAACTGATAATTTAAAAAACACGACAAAGCATTTTAAAGTGACATTATGACTACGGTTAGCCTTGTCGTCTGCAGACTCAAGTCCTGATCAGCTCCTCTAAAAAAAGGCAAATGGTCAGTGGAATTTGTCTACTGAAATACAACTGCAACAAACAAGATATTAAAATTTGTTTGTGTAGCTGATGTGTTATTCTACAGCAAGACATAAATGTCATATTACAAGGTGTTTACTGTCCCTTTAAATTAAGACCTGAAGTTTTGCAGAGGAATTGATCCCATACATTGCATTTCTATCTCTGAAATGAGAAAAGAAACAAATAACCCAGATCATTCCAAGTGCTGCTACAACAAATGTGAAAGAAAAATTATGTTTCTTGTAATAAAGTTATATCACAGCCAGATTTTCTGGACACTAATAAAGTAATTTTTATATATGCCCAGTAAACAGAAACCATTGAGTGTTTAACTCCTCTTGTTTGCTATGGCTAGTAAGGGGTCAGATGTAAAATGAGCTTCTGCACTGATCTAACCTGATCACAGTTTAGAATAAAATAAGGATCAGACAAATTGCAGCACATAAATATTAATTATACAATCCAGACTCTGGTGGAACTGGTAAAAAAAAAAAGTATATCTAAATTAGAGGAAAACTAGAACTGTATTTTTATCTTTACATTTTTAATGCAAAAAACTTTCTATGGGATGAGATTTAAATTTTGAGTTTAATGTTCCATAAACAAAGAAGAAAAAAAAAAAAAAAAAAAAAAGAAATAAAATTCCTTTCTTTCATGGTGATGAGTCCACGAACCATTACTCCTGTGAATTACCTTTCCTGCCACTAGGAGGAGGCAAATATACCCAAACCTCAGAACTCTTTATAAACCCTCCCACCTCTATAGTAATTAGTGTCACGTATAGCTAAGCTGACAGAGGTGAGAATAAAATAGAGCAAAATAGAGGAAATGGTAAAAAAAGGATGTACCAAAAATAGAACATCAAAAGAAAATTAATGCTTACCTGATAAATTTATTTCTTTTTTGACACGATGAGTCCACGGATCATCTTAATTACTAATGGGATATTCACTTCCTGGTCAGCAGGAGGAGGCAAAGAGCACCACATCAGAGCTGCTATATATAGCTCCTCCCTTCCCTCCCACTCCAGTCATTCGACCGAAGTTATGAAGAGAAAGGAAAAGCCAAGGTGCAGAGGTGTCTGAAATTTACAATAACCAACAACCTGTCTATAAGAACAGGGCGGGCCATGGACTCATCGTGTCAAAAAAGAAATACATTTATCAGGTAAGCATACATTTTCTTTTTTTAAGACACGATGAGTCCACAGATCATCTTAATTACTAATGGGATTCAATACCCAAGCTAGAGTACACAGATGATACAGGAGGGACAAGACAGGGAACCTAAACGGAAGGCACCACTGCTTAAAGAACCTTTCTCCCAAAAGCAGCCTCAGCAGAGGCAAAAGTGCCAAATTCGAAGACCTTTGAAGAAGTGTGAAGAGAGGACCCAGTTGCAGCCTCGCAAATCTGTTCCACAGAAGCTTCATCTTTGAACGCCCATGAGGAAGCAACAGCCCTCATGGAATGAGCCGAAACTCTCCCAGGAGGCTGCTGTCTAACAGTCTCATATGCAAAACGTATGATACCCAAAAAGAATGATAAGTAGCCGTAGCTTTCTGTTCCTTGTGTTTTCCTGAGAAAACCACGAACAAAGAAGAAGACTGACGACAGTCCTTAGTCGCCTGCAGGCAAAATTTTAAAAACGGACCACGTCCAAATTGTGCAGAAGTCTTTCCTTGTGAGAAGAAGGATTAGGACAAAAAGAACAACAATCTCCCAATTAATGTTCCGATCAGAAACAACCTTAGGAAGAAATCCTAATTTAGTACGTAAAACTACCTTATCTGAATGGAAAATAAGATAAGGAGACTCATACTGTAATGCAGAGAGCTCTGACACTCTCCGAGCAGAAGAAATAGTAACAAGAAATAAAACTTCAAACGAAGCCCCTTGAAGGACTCTGAGAACTAAATTCAGACTCCATGGAGGAGTAACTGGTTTGAACACAGGCCTGATCCTGACCAAGGCCTAACAAAATGATTGTACATCTGGGACATTTGCCAGACGTTTGTGTAACAAAATAGATAAAGACAGAGAGTTGACCCTTTAGGCAAACTTGACGATAAAACCTTTCTACAAACCCTCTTGGAGAAAAGACAAGATTCTAGGAATCCTAACTCTACTCCATGAGTAGCCCATGGATTCACATCAAAAGAGATATTTACGCCATATCTTACGATAAATTTTTCTAGTGACAGGCTTACTAACCTGAATCGTGGTCTCAATGACCGAGCCAGAAAAAACCTCTCTTGAATAATATTAAGCGTTCAATCCCCAAGCATATTCCTCAACGGAAGTCTCCAAGGTGGCAGAGATGACATGTCCCCCAAATCTGCATACCAAATCCTGCGATGCTAAGCCGGTGCTATGAGGATCACCGATGCCCTCTCCTGTTCGATTTGAGCAATGACCCGAGGAAGAAAGCAAACTGAGGAAAAAGCTGGAGCACACTTCCAGATGGAGTTCTTACTCCCCCGGATGAAAGGTCTGCCTGCTCAGGAATCCGCCTCCCACTTGTCTACCCCTGGGACGTGGATCGCCGACAGACGGCAAGAATGGGCCTTCGCCCACTGAATTATTTTGGATACCTCTGTCATCGCTAAGGAACTCCTCGTTCCTCCCTGATGATTGATGTAAGTCACTGACGTTATTTTGTTCGACTGGAACGAGGCTAATTGAAGCCAGGCCAGAAGAACATTGTAGATCTCTCTCAGCTCCAGAACGTTTATAGAAAGAACAGACTCTGGCTGAGTCCAAACCCCCTGAGCCCTTAGGAAGCCCCAGACTGCTCCCCACCTAGAAGGCTGGCATCTTGCAACAATCACCCAAGATGGTCTGCCAAAGCAGGTTCCCTGGGAAAGATGATCCAGAGACAACCACCATTGAAGAAAATATATATATATATATATATATATATATATATATATATATATATATATATATATATATCTCCGATCCATTGCCTGAGCATGCTTAACTGCAGAGGTCTGAAATGGAACCGAGCAAACAGGATGCTGTCCAATGCCGCCACCATCAGCCCGATTACCTCCATGAACTGAGCCACTGAAGGCCGAGGAGTGGACTGAATGACTAGGCAAGTATCGATAATCTCTGATTTCCTGACATTCTGTCAGAAAAATATTCATTGAAGGCCAAGGAGTGGACTGAATGACTAGGCAAGTATCGATAATCTGATTTCCTGACATTCTGTCAGAAAAATATTCATTGATATGGAATCTATTATGGTTCCCAAGAAAGTTACCCTTGTGCTTGGGACTAAGGAACCGATTTCCAAATTTACCTTCCACCCGTGAGATCGCGGGAAGGGAACACCATGTTCGTGTGAAATCTTGCTTGCTGTAAGGATGACGCCTGGACTAGGAAGTCGTCCATATAGGGCGCCACTGCAATGCCAAATAACCGGAGCACCGCCAACAGTGATCGCAGAGCCTTTGTGAAAACTTTGAGAGCTGTGGCAAGACCGAAAGAAAGAGCCACAAACTGAAAGATTTTGTCCAGAAAGACAAACCTTAGAACTTGAGACGATTCTTGTGAATGGCACATGAAGGTACGCGTCCTTTAAATCCACTGTTGTCATAAATTGACCCTCTTGGATCAAGGAAAGAATGGAATAAATAGTTTCCATCTTGAAGGATGGTACACTAAGAAATTTGTTTAGACTTTTGAGATCTAAAAAGTGGTCTGAATGTTCCCTCCTTTCTTGGGAACCACAAACCGATTGGGATTAAAAAACAAACAAAAAAAAAGACCCTGTACTTGTATTGGAACTGAAACAATCACTCCCCTCGAAGTGTAAGAACGCCTCTCCTTTTGTCTGATTTGCAGATAATTTTGAAAGCAGAAAACTGCCTCTGAGAGGAAAACTTTTGAACTCGAAATTGTACCCCCGGGACACCATTTCTATTGCCCAGGGATCCTGAACATCTCGAACCCAAGCATAAGCGAAGAATGAAAGTCTGCCCCCTACAAGATCCGGTCCAGGATCAGGGGCATGTTCTTCATGCTGTCTTTGACTCAACAGCAGGATATTTTTAATATTTTTTTTTTTAAAACAAATTTTTTTATTGAGCAATATCAACTATAAACATAATCGTTTCGACATAAATACACAGATCATATATAGGTACAGAATATCAATAAAAACTTGCTAACATATAGTGGGTCCTATAGGCAGAATAAGATCAAATATATGGCCATCCGTTGGATCCGTGGGTATAAAATTTTGCTCATTATTTTTCACTTTTTTTTTTTTTTTACCACAGGTCTTGATAAAATATTATTTAACATGAATTGTCAAAACATATAAAAGTAACGTTCGTCAACAATATCTTTGAATTTTTTTTAAATCTTTAAATTTCAAGAGATTATTTCCGTCAAGCCATAGCCCAACAAGGTCTTCCCCTAGTAAGGAATCGCTAAAAGCTTAGACTTAGAGCATACATCCGTAGAAAAAGGCTCTAACCATAAGGCTCTGTGAGCTGGAGAAGAGAAACCTGAAACCTATGCTCCCAGTTTGATAACTTGAAGGGAAGAATTTGCAATAAAGGAATTAGCCAATATGAAAGCTTTTTATCCTATCCTGAATTTTATCCAGGGGAGTTTCTGACTTAGTAGCATCAGACAACACATCAAACCATTATGCCGTTGCACTAATGACGGTAACCAAATACACAGCTGGTTGCCATTGAAAACCCTGGTGTACATCCTTTTTCTAATTTTTTGGCCATAGGACCTGTGAAAAAAAAACCCAACTATCCTCTAGGGGAAAAGTAGTCGTCCTAGCTAAGTTGAAAACTATTTCTATCCGAGTTGGCTATGGGAAACATCTCTTCAAATATAGGAAATGTGGACTCTTCCATTCCTTATAACTTACTGGACGCACCAGGAAAGAGTACACCAGTAGCGTCAGAGTCTCCCAGAGTAGCTAAAACCTCCTAAAGTAACAAATGGAGACATTCAAGCTAGAAAACTGAAGAAAACCAACCTCAGGAGCAAATAAAATATTCATCCGAGTCTGAAAATTCTCTCCCAGATAATCCCGAAGTATCTTCCCCTTTCAGGCAACAGGGAAGAACCATTCGGAATAGCAACTACTGAATCAATCACGCTACATGATTGAAAATAATTCTTCTAGTAATGATTTCTACCACGTGGGAAGAACGTAAAATGCATGAAATGTAGAGTAACTCCGAGAGGAGTGAGAGAGGAAGCACAGGGCACTGCATGTGGGCCATATTTTGTGGGACACTATAGGAGAAATTGTGGTATAGACTGACCATTGTCAACAGACTTCTAAACAGTAAAAACCTTAGTAGCAGTTTTACTAAAAATTTACACATAAAAAACGTTACCGTCTCTTTAAATTTTAAGAAAAAAGAGGTAACCTCGATTTTTTGTGTGCTCTTGTACCATCCTAAGTCACAAAGGATGAATTAAACAAACAACTGAAAATCTGTTAATAAAATTAACATATAAAAAATACGTTACTGCCTCTTTAAATTTTAAACTTTTTTTTTTTTTTTTAATTTGCGTGCATGAATGAGATAGATTAGCCAGCAAGTATTGTAGCACCTACTGACACAGATATTTTGCTGAGGTGCCCATTTAAATGCTTAAGACTCATTTAACACCTTAGTTGGTTCCATCTTGGTACCAAAACATAAAAAAATATGTAACCTCTTTATTCACATTTTTCAAATATCGTAACAAGAGGTACTGTAACTATAAATGTTAAAAAGATATGGTATTAACATTACTAGGGAGTTCTTATACCAACTGTATGCACTCTTTAGATAAAACGAACTGCATAGCGTTTGGAATACTGCTAAAATTAAAACGATCCCTAGACTTCAGTGAAGGCTGCTAAGGTGACTTGCAACCGGATTGGGACCCTAATATGATCAAAAGCATCCGGGGAATGAAAAGCAGTAACTCTGCTGCGTGACAAACAGAAGAAGATTTCGATTTAACAATTAGGGCTATGTGAAAAGGCACGCAAATCGCGCAGCAAAGCTCCGCCCATCGTGGGTGTATCGTTCCCGGGCAGCTAAACCCCCTGTTAAAAACACCTCCTCATCATGGCGGCATTAACAGGCACATCTCCGGATAGGCCCTATTTGCTAAATAAAGTCCTGGGAGTAATAACCTGCCCCAAACAGTTTAAAGGGACACTCAGGTTATATTAAATTTTCATGATTCAGATATAAACATAAATTATGCTTACCTGATAATTTCCTTTTCTTCTAATGGAAAGAGTCCACAGCTGCATTCATTACTTTTGGGAAATAAGAACCAGGCCACCAGGAGAGGGCAAAGACACCCCAGCCAAAGGCTTAAATACTCCTCCCACTCACCTCATCCCCCAGTCATTCTGCCGAGGAACAAGGAACAGCAGAGAAATGTAAGGGTGAAAGGTGCCAGAAGAAAAATCATGACGCCCCACATAAAATTACAGGTGGGGAGCTGTGGACTCTTTCCATCAGAAGAGGACGAAATTATCAGGTAAGCATAATTTATGTTTTTCTTCTTAAATGGAAAGAGTCCACAGCTGCATTCATTACTTTTGGGAAACCAATACCCAAGCTATAGATGACACTGAATGCCAAGACGGAAAGATACAATAGGCGGACCATACTGAGGGCACCGGGCCTGAACCTTAACCCAATAAAAGAACCCTGCTTCGTCCGAAGCCGAGAAAAATCTTAAAGGAAAAGCCCTAAGGACACTGACTTGCAGCTAGACCAGAATCCAAACTAGAGACCGCAAAACAGACTCGACTGAGCCAACAGTCCTCAAGGAAAGACCGTCGCCCAACAGTCTGTTCCCCACCACTCACGCCACACTAATGAAGGGGACACCAGCCTAAACCCTTAAGGGGACAAGGCAAAGGAGAACCTCCAATAGTGAGCCCAGCTCACAAAGACCCCAATGGGCCCAAACCGAGAAAAGGAGGCCACGCCCATACCAAGCGAAACCCGGAATAAGACCGGGCACAGTGACAAAAAATTCTTCTCTCCAACATCCTGCACGCACTGAAATGCAACTGAAGGCAAAGTCCTTACAGCGTCAGAAAATAGAATACTAAAGTATTCAACCACAAAAAATGTGTAACAGACCCAGGAGAAAAACCCTGAGCTGAGAACACAGAGTCTGTATCAGGACAACACAGAGGATACTTGCGAGGAAGTAGAAGCACTCAGAGCCCGAAGTGTAAACTATCTTCTGTAAATCTAGGGAGCTAGTCGAAAGGTAAAACTATATCCTAGCAGACTGAGCTAACAGGATAGTTCTCAACACTAAGCTCACACAATCGCAAATAAACGTCTGGACTCTGCAGATGAATAATAGCCAACATCATGTGGAAGCAGAAACGTGCTGCAACTTCCGGTAAAAAAAAAAAAAAGCGCGTCCAATCAAAAGGTTGCGTCACTTCCAAAGGCCTCAATGTTTCAAACCAAGAGCCCAATAAACATCACAGATAAGCAGGTTGAATCAGAAACATGATTATAACCCCCCCCCCCCCCCCCCGGTCAATAACCCCCCTCAGGAGATATTAACCCTTGATTCCAAGATACTAAAGGAGACTCACTGAGACCCCTATGTTAAGTTAAGGTGGTAGCCTCTCGGGAAAACATTCATATTATAGTACATTCATAAAGTAAAATGAAACGATCTTACAGGAATCTACGCCGTGGAACAGGAACACAGCCCTTCAAGTGTGACGGATAGTAGCATTGCCCCCGCCATGGACTTGAGAGAAGAAAGCAGGCAGCGGAGCAAAGTTAGACAACGCCGATTGCTTGAGCTGTTAATCTGAGTCGGGATGGTTTCACAGAAAGACTCTCCCTGCATCTCCTGACTAACTTTCATCCAAGCCCTCACTGAGAGACTGACAGGATTATTTAAAACTCCTTTCCCATGCCGAAGAGTACTACCCTCCATAAGAGACAAAAAAAAAAATAAATTCTGACATTTCTCTGCCAACCTTCTGGGACGAAAGGCAAAGAATGACTGGGGGATGAGGGGAGTGGGAGGAGTATTTAAGCCTTTGGCTGGGGTATCTTTGTCTCCTCCTGGTGGCCAGGTTCTTATTTCCCAAAAGTAATGAAAGCAGCTGTGGACTCTTTCCATTTAAGAAAAAGACCACAAATAAAAGTCTGCACAAAAATAACCTGATAAGGGACAATTAAGATCCCCTAAACAATATTGAACCAAATGCCTAGTAAAAAAACAAAAATGAGTATATGATAATACATAAAGTGCAAATGCATAAAATGAACTGTAATAAAATATAAACCTATCTGCATAATCATACAGTAAGGGAAATCAATGTAAAGCTATAACTATAGTGTATAAACATTTCTTGAATCACACCCCCCCCCCCTCCTCCCAGTATATTATATATACACTTCTATAATCTTCAAAATTGCAGATAGGAATAAACAGAACTATTCAATAAACACTCACAAACAAGCAGCAAAACCAGTACTGAAACATATCCGCAGGTTATGGAAAAAGGAGTATATTATAGATCCATAAAGAGTCAGAAGACGTGTCCCTGCAACCGATTAGAGGGTTTATGAAAGATTTCCCATGAAACCATAGACTCAAACCATACCCCAAATATATCCCCCTGACAAGCATTGTAGTTTAAGTGGAAACCAGGTCTAACATAGACCCAGCAGCCCAACCGCTACATAAATTAGTGACTGCAGCATCCAGGATCCCTATATTATCACAAGTATATGTGCTAAGGAAACAAGCACCAATAAGCTGGCCAAGAGCATTCCGAATGGCTAAAACAAACTTACCTCAAAAAACTTAAACCTAGTACTGAGAATGTTATCAGAAGAAGGTTTAAGCATGTCCTGGAGTAAGAATAAAAGACAAATAAGTGCAAAGGAAGTTTCCTGCACTAAATGTCAGAAAGGAATATCCTTATCCCTTTAAAAGGATAAAGAATCTATAATGCCTAATACTCCAAATAAGTCCCGCATGACTAAGTCAGTACTGAAGAGGGGAACTCCAGGTTCCAAACCAGGAAACGCTAAAATAACATTTCTTGCACATCTTCATTTTCACCTACCTCTAGTGGAGGCAAAGACAATACTGATTACTATAGGAGGTGGGAGGGCTTATACAGAGCTCTTTGGTTTGGAAATCTTTGCCTCCTCCTAGTGGCAGGAAAAGTAGTTCCTAGGAGTAATAGATTGTGCACTCATCGCCTATATGAAAGAAAAAAGGAAGGTCATCTAAAGATGCTTACCTAGACTTACTCCTAGACCTACGACGGCTTCTCTCTCTAGAGTGGGATCTTCTTCTCCGAGGACTCTTTGATCTCCGCCTACTTCTAGACTTTGAGTGGGATCTTCGTCTTGATCTACTCCTTGAACGTCTTCATTAAAAAAACAAAACAAAAACAAAACAAAAAAGTTAACAATGATGTACATGATACGATTTATATATAACAATGACAAACACTACAAAATAAAAATTCTAGACAAAAACATAATTTATGTAAGAACTTACCTGATAAATTAATTTCTTTCATATTAGCAAGAGTCCATGAGCTAGTGACGTATGGGATATACATTCCTACCAGGAGGGGCAAAGTTTCCCAAACCTCAAAATGCCTATAAATACACCCCTCACCACACCCACAATTCAGTTTAACGAATAGCCAAGAAGTGGGGTGATAAAAAAGTGCGAAAGCATATAAAATAAGGAATTGGAATAATTGTGCTTTATACAAAATCATAACCACCACAAAAAAAGGGCGGGCCTCATGGACTCTTGCTAATATGAAAGAAATGAATTTATCAGGTAAGTTCTTACATAAATTATGTTTTCTTTCATGTAATTAGCAAGAGTCCATGAGCTAGTGACGTATGGGATAATGACTACCCAAGATGTGGATCTTTCCACACAAGAGTCACTAGAGAGGGAGGGATAAAATAAAGACAGCCAATTCCTGCTGAAAATAATCCACACCCAAAATAAAGTTTAACGAAAAACATAAGCAGAAGATTCAAACTGAAACCGCTGCCTGAAGTACTTTTCTACCAAAAACTGCTTCAGAAGAAGAAAATACATCAAAATGGTAGAATTTAGTAAAAGTATGCAAAGAGGACCAAGTTGCTGCTTTGCAGATCTGGTCAACCGAAGCTTCATTCCTAAACGCCCAGGAAGTAGATACTGACCTAGTAGAATGAGCTGTAATTCTCTGAGGCGGAATTTTACCAGACTCAACATAGGCAAGATGAATTAAAGATTTCAACCAAGATGCCAAAGAAATGGCAGAAGCTTTCTGGCCTTTTCTAGAACCGGAAAAGATAACAAATAGACTAGAAGTCTTACGGAAAGATTTCGTAGCTTCAACATAATATTTCAAAGCTCTAACAACATCCAAAGAATGCAACGATTTCTCCTTAGAATTCTTAGGATTAGGACATAATGAAGGAACCACAATTTCTCTACTAATGTTGTTGGAATTCACAACTTTAGGTAAAAATTCAAAAGAAGTTCGCAACACCGCCTTATCCTGATGAAAAATCAGAAAAGGAGACTCACAAGAAAGAGCAGATAATTCAGAAACTCTTCTGGCAGAAGAGATGGCCAAAAGGAACAAAACTTTCCAAGAAAGTAATTTAATGTCCAATGAATGCATAGGTTCAAACGGAGGAGCTTGAAGAGCTCCCAGAACCAAATTCAAACTCCAAGGAGGAGAAATTGACTTAATGACAGGTTTTATACGAACCAAAGCTTGAACAAAACAATGAATATCAGGAAGAATAGCAATCTTTCTGTGAAAAAGAACAGAAAGAGCAGAGATTTGTCCTTTCAAAGAACTTGCGGACAAACCCTTATCTAAACCATCCTGAAGAAACTGTAAAATTCTCGGTATTCTAAAAGAATGCCAAGAAAAATGATGAGAAAGACACCAAGAAATATAAGTCTTCCAGACTCTATAATATATCTCTCGAGATACAGATTTACGGGCCTGTAACATAGTATTAATCACAGAGTCAGAGAAACCTCTTTGACCAAGAATCAAGCGTTCAATCTCCATACCTTTAAATTTAAGGATTTGAGATCCTGATGGAAAAAAGGACCTTGTGACAGAAGGTCTGGTCTTAACGGAAGAGTCCACGGTTGGCAAGAGGCCATCCGGACAAGATCCGCATACCAAAACCTGTGAGGCCATGCTGGAGCTACCAGCAGAACAAACGAGCATTCCTTCAGAATCTTGGAGATCACTCTTGGAAGAAGAACTAGAGGCGGAAAGATATAGGCAGGATGATACTTCCAAGGAAGTGATAATGCATCCACTGCCTCCGCCTGAGGATCCCGGGATCTGGACAGATACCTGGGAAGTTTCTTGTTTAGATGGGACGCCATCAGATCTATTTCTGGAAGTTCCCACATTTGAACAATCTGAAGAAATACCTCTGGGTGAAGAGACCATTCGCCCGGATGCAACGTTTGGCGACTGAGATAATCCGCTTCCCAATTGTCTACACCTGGGATATGAACCGCAGAGATTAGACAGGAACTGGATTCCGCCCAAACCAAAATTCGAGATACTTCTTTCATAGCCAGAGGACTGTGAGTCCCTCCTTGATGATTGATGTATGCCACAGTTGTGACATTGTCTGTCTGAAAACAAATGAACGATTCTCTCTTCAGAAGAGGCCAAAACTGAAGAGCTCTGAAAATTGCACGGAGTTCCAAGACATTGATAGGTAATCTCACCTCCTGAGATTCCCAAACTCCCTGTGCCGTCAGAGATCCCCACACAGCTCCCCAACCCGTGAGACTTGCATCTGTTGAAATTACAGTCCAGGTCGGAAGCACAAAAGAAGCCCCCTGAATTAAACGATGGTGATCTGTCCACCATGTTAGAGAGTGCCGAACAATCGGTTTTAAAGATATTGTTTGAGATATCTTCGTGTAATCCTTGCACCATTGCTTCAGCATACAGAGCTGAAGAGGTCGCATGTGAAAACGAGCAAAGGGGATCGCGTCCGATGCAGCAGTCATAAGACCTAGAATTTCCATGCATAAGGCTACCGAAGGGAATGATTGTGACTGAAGGTTTTGACAAGCTGCAATCAATTTTAGACGTCTCTTGTCTGTTAAAGACAGAGTCATGGACACTGAATCCATCTGGAAACCCAGAAAGGTTACCCTTGTCTGAGGAATCAAAGAACTTTTTGGTAAATTGATCCTCCAACCATGATCTTGAAGAAACAACACAAGTCGATTCGTATGAGATTCTGCTAAATGTAAAGACTGAGCAAGTACCAAGATATCGTCCAAATAAGGAAATACCACAATACCCTGTTCTCTGATTACAGACAGAAGGGCACCGAGAACCTTTGTAAAAATTCTTGGAGCTGTAGCTAGGCCAAACGGCAGAGCCACAAACTGGTAATGCTTGTCCAGAAAAGAGAATCTCAGGAACTGAAAATGATCTGGATGAATCGGAATATGCAGATATGCATCCTGTAAATCTATTGTGGACATATAATTCCCTTGCTGAACAAAAGGCAAGATAGTCCTTACAGTTACCATTTTGAACGTTGGTATCCTTACATAACGATTCAATATTTTTAGATCCAGAACTGGTCTGAAGGAATTCTCCTTCTTTGGTACAATGAAGAGATTTGAATAAAACCCCATCCCCTGTTCCTGAACTGGCATAATTACTCCAGTCAACTCTAGATCTGAAACACATTTCAGAAATGCTTGAGCTTTTACTGGATTTACTGGGACACGGGAAAGAAAAAATCTCTTTGCAGGAGGTCTTATCTTGAAACCAATTCTGTACCCTTCTGAAACAATGTTCTGAATCCAAAGATTGTGAACAGAATTGATCCAAATTTCCTTGAAAAAATGTAACCTGCCCCCTACCAGCTGAGCTGGAATGAGGGCCGCACCTTCATGTGGACTTAGAAGCAGGCTTTGCCTTTCTAGCTGGCTTGGATTTATTCCAGACTGGAGATGGTTTCCAAACTGAAACTGCTCCTGAGGATGAAGGATCAGGCTTTTGTTCTTTGTTGAAACGAAAGGAACGAAAACGATTATTAGCTCTGCTTTTACCTTTAGATTTTTTATCCTGTGGTAAAAAAGTTCCTTTCCCACCAGTAACAGTTGAAATGATGGAATCCAACTGAGAACCAAATAATTTGTTACCCTGGAAAGAAATAGAAAGTAAAGTTGATTTAGAAGCCATATCAGCATTCCAAGTTTTAAGCCATAAAGCTCTTCTAGCTAAAATAGCTAGAGACATAAACCTGACATCAACTCTGATAATATCAAAAATGGCATCACAGATAAAATTATTAGCATGCTGAAGAAGAATAATAATGTCATGAGAATCACGATGTGTTACTTGTTGCGCTAAAGTTTCCAACCAAAAAGTTGAAGCTGCAGCAACATCAGCCAAAGATATAGCAGGTCTAAGAAGATTACCTGAACACAGATAAGCTTTTCTTAGAAAGGACTCAATTTTCCTATCTAGAGGATCCTTAAACGAAGTACCATCTGACGTAGGAATAGTAGTACGTTTAGCAAGGGTAGAAATAGCCCCATCAACTTTAGGGATTTTGTCCCAAAATTCTAATCTGTCAGACAGCACAGGATATAAATGCTTAAAACGTTTAGAAGGAGTAAATGAATTACCCAATTTATCCCATTCTTTGGAAATTACTGCAGAAATAGCATTAGGAACAGGAAAAACTTCTGGAATAATCACAGGAGCTTTAAATACCTTATCTAAACGTTTAGAATTAGTATCAAGAGGACCAGAATCCTCTATTTCTAAAGCAATTAGAACTTCTTTAAGTAAAGAACGAATAAATTCCATTTTAAATAAATATGAAGATTTATCAGCATCAACCTCAGAGACAGAATCCTCTGAACCAGAGGAGTCATCAGAATCAGAATGATGATGTTCATTTAAAAATTCATCTGTAGGGAGAGAAGTTTTAAAAGATTTTTTACGTTTACTAGAAGGAGAAATAACAGACATAGCCTTCTTTATGGATTCAGAAACAAAAACTCTTATATTATCAGGAACATTCTGCACCTTAGATGTTGAGGGAACTGCAACAGGCAATGGTACTTTACTAAAGGAAATATTATCTGCTTTAACAAGTTTGTCATGACAATCAATACAAACAACAGCTGGAGAAATAGCTACCAAAAGTTTACAGCAGATACACTTAGCTTTGGTAGATTCAGCACTTGACAGCGATTTTCCTGTAGTATCTTCTGGCTCAGATGCAACGTGAGACATCTTGCAATATGTAAGAGAAAAAACAACATATAAAGCAAAATTGATCAGATTCCTTAAATGACAGTTTCAGGAATGGGAAAAAATGCCAAAGAACAAGCTTCTAGCAACCAGAAGCAATAAAAAATGAGACTTAAATAATGTGGAGACAAAAGCGACGCCCACATTATTTGGCGCCTAAATGCTTTTTGGCGCCAAAAATGACGCCACATCCGGAACGCCGACATTTTTGGCGCGAAATAACGTCAAAGAATGACGCAACTTCCGGCGACACGTATGACGCCGGAAACGGAAATAGAATTTTTGCGCCAAAAAAGTCCGCGCCAAGAATGACGCAATAAAATGAAGCATTTTCAGCCCCCGCGAGCCTAACAGCCCACAGGGAAAAAGTCAAATTTTAAGGTAAGAAAAAATGGTCAAATCAAATCCCAAATATGAAACTGACTGTCTGAAAATAAGGAAAGTTGAACATTCTGAGTCAAGGCAAATAAATGTTTGAATACATATATTTAGAACTTTATAAACAAAGTGCCCAACCATAGCTTGGAGTGTCACAGAAAATAAGACTTACTTACCCCAGGACACTCATCTACATATAGCAGATAGCCAAACCAGTACTGAAACGAGAATCAGCAGAGGTAATGGTATATATAAGAGTATATCGTCGATCTGAAAAGGGAGGTAAGAGATGAATCTCTACGACCGATAACAGAGAACCTATGAAATAGACCCCGTAGAAGGAGATCACTGCATTCAAATAGGCAATACTCTCCTCACATCCCTCTGACATTCACTGCACGCTGAGAGGAAAACCGGGCTCCAACTTGCTGCGGAGCGCATATCAACGTAGAATCTAGCACAAACTTACTTCACCACCTCCATCGGAGGCAAAGTTTGTAAAACTGAATTGTGGGTGTGGTGAGGGGTGTATTTATAGGCATTTTGAGGTTTGGGAAACTTTGCCCCTCCTGGTAGGAATGTATATCCCATACGTCACTAGCTCATGGACTCTTGCTAATTACATGAAAGAAACATATATTCTAAAGCAAGCATATCAAACTAGCACCATTGAGTCATCTACAAAACTCCTTTTTTTGCCTGTTTACTGTGTGGGTGTGCCAGCTAAGCCCTCTCCTTCCAATTCCTTATTCATGTGCACAGTTCTATTTATCCAGAAAAAAATCCATGCATGTTCTAATTGAACATAAATGTGCAAAAAGAAAAGGCTCTAATATCTTAAATACAAGCGACAGTGCAATAATTAAATGCTCAATGTCTAAACTCTGCAAAGGGGTTAAACATATACTGAGTTCCAAAGCAACAATACACTACTTGATGTCAGCTAAACACATCTGGTGAATGAATGACAAGAGGCATGAGTGTGTAGTCGCCAATCACCAGCTAGCTCCCAGCTGCTGAGCCTACCAAGGTATACTTTAAAACAAAAGATACAAGAGAGAAAAGTAAATTTGATGCAAGTAGTAAATTGAGAAGTCTCTTACAATGATATGCTCTCTTGAAACAAAGTTTAATTTTGACTTTCATTCGGGCATCTATCTGGTCTGTAGCCTAACGATGCATGTTGTAGGCATTACATGGGTTACTGATGGATGCATCCGGTCTGTTTAATGTGGCCATGGTGCTGGAATTATCTCCTTATTTGTCAAAAAGCCTCCTGCAGCACACTAGCAAATAAGCGTTTAACTCCCTGACAGCCAAAGTGGGCTACAATACATTGGTTGGCAACATGCTGGTGCACTCATGGACTGCAAAGGGGCTAAAAGGGTTGCTGTGGAGGTCAGATGTTTGATGCACATAAAGCAGCTCTCTTTAGCAGCAAGGGGGCTCTCGTGTAGTAGATATGTTACTGCCACTACCCTCTTAATTTCCAATGAGATGTAATGTATTGCAGTAAAGAGGTTCTGAAGGAACACAAGGTCTGACAGATAATATTTAAGGATAGAGCTTGCATAAGTGATGGACGTGCCCAAAATGCTAGGAGTTGACTATTTTTGGTTACACAATTTATATGGACCATATTAACATTCCCGCAATACACAAAATGTACCCATAATATTGCTATTAAAAAAAGTATTTTACCTCCCCAATAAATTTGTGAGTTTTCCTCCAATAATACCAAACAAATTTGTTGACAATTTTTGCCCAACTGACTACCCTAATGATCTCTTACCGATGACGGGATGATGATGAAGGCGTTCTTCTCCTTCTAGACCGAGAGCGTGACCGTGATCGTTTCTTTTTGTCATCTTTCTTGTCTGGAAAATAAAATAAGGAACTCAAAAGGTCTGACTGAACAGCTGCGTCTACAACTTTAAAATCACACAGAAAAGTATATTACCTGGTTCTATAGCCTCGGAAATCAAAGCCTGAGCTTCCCTAACCCGTTTCATAGCCTCCTCGATATCTTTGTTGGAGGCATCGGATTTTAGACTTGGAGTTACATGGTTCAACCTATTAGAAAGAAAAAAACAAAATGAAAAATTAATTGCAAAGGATTCTAAATCTAACCCTAAAAGGTTCTTTTAGTACATAAATAGCAAAAAATCTAAGAAAGACAATATAGGTACATTAAAATGCGGGGAGGGTAGCATGATTAACAGTGACAGGGAGAAGGCTGAGATACTAAACCAGTTTTTTTCTTCAGTATACACAAGAGAGGAACTTTGATGATACTTTGGAACAAAATAGAACATGCCAGCCCATACCATTAACTGGGTTATGTATAGAGGATATCAGGAACAAATTGGATAATATTAAGGTAAATAAAACTCCAGGCCCAGATGGAATACACCCAAGGGAACTTAGCACTGTTATAGACAAACCTCTACTCTTAATTTTTCAAGACTCATTATCCTCAGGCATGGTACCCAAGGATTGATGATCCAGGAAGCTATAGACCAGTTAGTCTGACATCAATAGTGGGGAAGATATTTGAAGGGATTATATTAATGAGCATATTCGTGTAAACAAGATTATGAGTTCTAATCAGCATGGTTTTATGACAAATAGACCATGTCAAACTAATCTAATTAGATTCTATGAGGAAGTAAGTAAAAATATAGATAAAGGGGAATCAGTTGATGTGATATACTTAGATTTTGCAAAGGCGTTTGATACAGTGCCACATGAGAGATTAATGCACAAAATTAAGGGACTGGGAATAGCTGAAAATGTTAGTTTATGTATAAATAACTGGATAAACGATAGGGAGCAACGAGTAGTAGTGAATGGATCATACTCAGATTGGACGAAGGTAAATCAGTGGAGTACCCCAGGGATCAGGTGCTGGGCCCCATTCTTTTTAATATTTTTATAAATGACTTGGAGCTAGGATTACATAGCGAAATCTCTATTTTTGCAGAGGATACTAAATTAAGTAAGGTCATTAGGTCAGCGCAGGATGAACTTTTGTTACAAAAGGGACCTGCAAAAATTAGAAGTATGGGCAGGTAAATGGAAAATTAGATTTAATACGGGAAAAATGCAAGGTTCTACATTTTGGAAGTAAAAATAAGCAGGCAACATATTATTTAAATGGGACAAGACTTAGCCAAACACAGGAGGAAAGGGATTTGGGAGTAGTAATAGATAACAAGCTAAAGATGGGTGCACAATGCAGGGCAGCAGCTTCTAAGGCTAATAAGATACTAGCATGTATTAAAAGAGGCATTAACTCAAGGGAGGAAAGCATAATTATGTCACTATATAAAGCCCTGGTAAGACCTCACCTTGAGTATGGAGTGCAGTTCTGGGGACCAATTGCAAAAAGAGATATTGCAGAACTAGAAAAAGTTCAGAAGGGCCACAAAGCTAATAAGGGGATTGGAGAATTTAACCTATGAGGAGAGGCTAGACCAAACTGGGTCTGTTTTCTTTAGAAAAAAGTCGCTTAAGAGGTGACATGATTACTTTATATAAATATATTCAAGGCCCATATACAGAGATGGCAGAAGCTCTGTTTATTCCAAGAAAATTGTTTGTGACCAGAGGTCACAATTTAAGGTTGGGGGAAAGGAGATTTAATCTCCTGCAACGGAAAACAAAATTTATGCTTACCTGATAAATTTCTCTCTTTTGCGATGTAATGAGTTCACGGTTTCATCCTTACTTGTGGGATATTAGCCTTCCTAACAGGAAGTGGCAAAGAGAGCACCCACAGCAGAGCTGTCTATAAAGCTCCCCCCTTAACTCCACCCCCTAGTCATTCAACCGAAGGCCAAGGAAGAAAAAGGAGAAACTATAAGGTGCAGAGGTGACTGAAGTTTTTAATAAAAAAATACCATCTGTCTTGAATAGACAGGGCGGGCCCTGGACTCGGTACATTGCAAAAGAATGAAATTTATCAGGAAAGCATAAATTTTGTTTTCTTTTGCATGATGTAGCGAGTCCACGGTTCCATCCTTACTTGTGGGATACCAATACCAAAGCTTTAGGACACGGATGAAGGGAGGGACAAGACAGGAACCTAAACGGAAGGCACCACTGCTTGCAAAACCTTTCTCCCAAAAATAGCCTCAGAAGAAGCAAAAGTATCAAAAGGTATGGAGCGAAGACCAAGTCGCAGCCTTACAAATCTGTTCAACAGAAGCATAATTTTTAAAAGCCCATGTGTAAGCTACTGCTCTAGTAGAATGAGCTGTAATCCTTTCAGGAGGCGGCTGCCCAGCAGTCTCATAAGCCAAACGGATGATGCTTTTCAGCCAAAAGGAAAGAGAAGTAGCCGTAGCCTTTTGACCCCTACGCTTTCCAGAATAGACAACAAAGAAGATGTTTGACGAAAATCTTTGGTTGCCTGCAAATAAAATTTCAAAGCATGAACCACGTCCAAGTTGCGCAACAGACGTTCCTTCTTAGAAGGATTAGGACACAGAGAAGGAACAACAATTTCCTTATTGATATTCTTGTTAGTAACAACCTTAGGTAGGAACCCAGGCTTGGTACGCAAAACCACCTTATCAGCATGGAAAACAAGATAAGGTGAGTGCAGATAGTTCAGAAACTCTTCGAGCTGAAGAGATAGCAACTAGGAACAAAACTTTCCAAGATAAAAGCTTAGTATCTATGGAATGCATGGGTTCAAACGGAACCCCCTGAAGTATTTTCAGAACTAAATTTAGACTCCATGGCGGAGCAACAGGTTTAAACAAAGGCTTAATTCTAGCTAAAGCCTGACAAAAAGCCCGAACGTCTGGGACATCTGCGAGACGCTTGTGCAACAGAATGGACAGAGCAGATATCTGTCCTTTTAGGGAACTAGCTGACAATCCTTTCTCCAATCCCTCTTGGAGAAAAGACAAAATCCTAGGAATCCGGATTTTACTCCAGGAGTAGCCTTTGGATTCGCACCAAAAAAGATATTTACGCCATATCTTATGATAGATTTTCCTGGTAACAGGCGGTATCTATGACCGACTCAGAGAAACCCCGCTTTGATAGAATCAAACGTTCAATCTCCAAGCAGTCAGTTGCAGAGAAATTAGATTTGGATGCTTGAATGGACCTTAAACCAAACCAAAAGGTCCTGTCTCAGTGGCAGAGTCCATGGTGGCAAAGATGACATGTCCACCAGGTCTGCATACCAAGTCATGCGTGGCCACGCAGGCGCAATCAAAATCAATGAAGCTCTCTCCTGTTTGATTCTGGCAATCAGACGCGGAAGGAGAGGGAAAGGTGGAAACACATAAGCCAGGTTGAACAACCAGGTTACTGCTAGAGCATCTATCAGTACTGCCTGAGGATCCCTTGACCCGGATTCGTAACGAGGAAGTTTGGCGTTCTGACGAGACGCCATCAGATCCAATTCTGGTGTGCCCCATAGCTGAACCAGTCGAGCAAACACCTCCGGATGGAGTTCCCACTCCCCTGGATGAAAAGTCTGACGACTTAGAAAATCTGCCTCCCAGTTCTCTACTCCTGGGATATACACCGCTGACAGATGGCAAGAGCGAACCTCTGCCCATCGGATTATTCTTGAAACTTCTATCATCGCTAAGGAACTCTTTGTTCCCCCCTGATGATTGATATAAGCAACAGTCGCGACGTTGTCCGACTGAAATCTGATGAATCTGGCCGAAGCCAGCTGAGGCCACCCCTGAAGAGCATTCAATATCGCTCTTAATTCCAGAATATTTATCGGTAGGAGGGCCTCCTCCTAAATCCACAAACCCTGTGCTTTCAGGGAATTCCAGACTGCACCCCAGCCCAGTAGGCTGGCGTCTGTCGTCACTATAACCCATTCTGGCCTGCGGAAACACATTCCCTGGGACAGATAATCCTGTGACAACCACCAAAGAAGAGAGTCTCTGGTCTCTTGATCCAGATTTATCCGAGGAGATAAATCCCCATAATCCCCATTCCACTGATTGAGCATGCATAGTTGCAGTGGTCTGAGATGCAAGCGAGCAAACGGAACTATGTCCATTGCCGCCACCATTAGACCGATTACCTCCATACACTGAGCCACTGACGGCCGAGGAATGGAATGAAGAGCTCGACAGGTGGACAAAATCTTTGATTTCCTGACTTCCGTCAGAAATATTTTCATGTCCACCGAGTCTATCAGAGTCCCTACAAATGAAACTCTTGTGAGGGGGGAAAGAACTCTAACGTTCACCTTCCACCCGTGAGATCTTAGAAAGGCCAACACTAAGTCCATGTGAGACTTGGCTAGTTGGAAAGTCGACGCTTAAATTAGAATGTCGTCTAGATAAGGCGCCACTGCTATGCCCCGTGGCCTTAGGACCGCCAGAAGGGACCCTAGCACCTTTGTGAAGATTTGTTGCGCCGTGGCCAACCCGAAGGGAGGAGCCACAAACTGGTAATGCTTGTCCAGAAAGGTAAACCTGAGGAATTGGTGATGAAATTTGTGGATAGGAATGTGTAGATATGCATCCTTTAAGTCCACGGTGGTCATATATTGACCCTCCTGGATCATTGGTAAAATAGTCCGAATGGTCTCCATCTTGAAAAATGTGACTCTTAGGAATTGGTTTAAGAACTTGAGATCTAGAATTGGTCTGAAGGTTCCCTCTTTTTTGGGAACCACAAACAGATTGGAGTAGAACCCCTGCCCCTGTTCTGCTTTCGGAACTGGGCAGATCACTCCCATGGTAAAAAGGTCTTCTACACAGCGTAAGAACGCCTCTCTTTTTGTCGGGTTTACAGACAATTGAGAAAGATGGAACCTCCCCCTTGGAGGAGAATCCTTGAATTCTAGAAGATATCCCTGGGTTACGATTTCTACTGCCCAGGAGTCCTGAACGTCTCTTGCCCAGGACTGAGCAAAGAGAGAGAGTCTGCCCCCTACTAGATCCAGTCCCGGATCGGGGGCTACCCCTTCATGCTGTCTTGGTGGCAGCAGCAAGCTTCTTGGCCTTTTAACCCTTGTTCCAAGCCTGGTTAGGTCTCCAAACTGGCCTGGATTGAGCAAAGTTCCCCTCTTGCTTCGCAGCAGGGGAAGAGGAAACGGGACCACCTTTAAAGTTTTGAAAGGAACGAAAATTATTTTGCTTGGTCCTCGTCTTATTTGCCTTATCCTGAGGGAAGGCATGACCCTTCCCCCCAGTGATATCAGAAATGATCTCTTTCAATTCAGGCCCGAATAGGGTCTTACCTTTGAAAGGAATGGTCAACAGCTTAGATTTTGATGAAACATCAGCAGACCAGGACTTAAGCCATAACGCTCTACGCGCTAAAATGGCAAAACCTGATTCTTTGCCGCTAATTTAGCCAGATGAAAAGCTGCGTCTAATGAAAGAATTAGCTAGCTTAAGAGCCCTAATTCTATCCAGAATGTCATCTAGTGGGGTCTCCGCCTGAAGAGCCTCAAACCAAAAGGCAGCCACAGTGGTTACAGGAACAATGCACGCTACAGGCTGGAGAAGAAAACCCTGATGAACAAAAATTTTCTTTAGGAGACCCTCTAATTTTTTATCCATAGGATCTTTGAAAGCACAACTGTCCTCAATAGGTATAGTTGTACGCTTAGCCAAAGTAGAAATAGCTCCCTCCACCTTAGGGACCGTCTGCCATGAGTCCCGCATGGTGTCAGATATGGGAAACATTTTCTTAAAAACAGGAGGGGAGGGAACGGAATACCTGGTCTATCCCACTCCTTAGTAACAATGCCTTAGGGACCGGAAAAACATCAGTGTAAACAGGAACCTCTAAATATTTGTCCATTTTACACAATTTCTCTGGAACTACAATAGGGTCACAATCATCCAGAGTCGCTAAAACCTCCCTAAGCAATAAGCGGAGGTGTTCCAGCTTAAATTTAAATGCCGTCATATCTGAATCTGTCTGAGTGAACATTTTTCCTGAATCAGACACCTCACCCTCAGATAGCAAATCCCTCATCCCGACCTCTGAACATTGTGAGGGAATATCGTCAGAAGGCTCAACATTTGTTCTTAACCCAGAGCTACTGCGCTTCCCTTGCAACCCTGGCAGTTTAGATAAAACCTATGTGAGGGTAGTATTCATAACTGAGGCCATATCTTGCAAGGTGAAAGAATTAGATGCACTAGAGGTACTTGGCATCGCTTGCGCGGGCGTTACTGGTTGTGACACTTGGGGAGAACTAGATGGCAAAACCTGATTTCCTTCAGTCTGAGAATCATCCATTGCCAAACTCAAAATATGCTGTCTGCAATTTATAGACATATCAGTACAAGTGGGACACATTCTAAGAGGGGGTTCCACAATGGCTTCTAAACAAATTTAACAATGAGTTCCCTCAATGTCAGACATGTTCAACAGGCTAGTAATGAGACAAGCAAGCTTGGAAAACACTTTATTTAATGAAAAAAACACAATTTTTCAAAAACGGTACTGTGCCTTTAAGAGAAAAAAAAGGCATACACAAACTGCAAAACTGCTTAAAATTACCCCAAACTTTCTGAAATATTTACAGTATACACATCAAGCTTTAGTAAGATTGCACCACAAGTATTAAGGCAACTAACCCTCAAATGTGAAAACCGGATTGAAAAGTGTTCAAAAAACGGTAAAACCCTCGTCAGCACCCTGCCACAGCTCGGCTGTGGCTCCTACCTGCCCTCAAGGATCGAAAATGTGGGAATAAAGCTTCGATTAGTCCCCTAGAAGTACCAGGACCCTCCTGTTGTAGCTTGCTGCTTGTCTATGTAAAACAACTGCGCAACTGAGGCGCGAAAATAGGCCCCGCCCCTCTCACTCGATGTTGCTGGGGCCTACACACAAATCTACCAAACGATTTTTAAGCCATGTGGGTTTATAAAAACCCTAAATAAGCCAAGTGTACCCTCAAAAACAGATGTCCCAAAGGAAATAAAAACAGTACTCCCAGAACACACAAACGTTTGCCTAATAAATCATACAAACTGAGTGCCCATAAAATTAGCCCCTTATGCAAGCTAGTAATGCCCTTCTAAGACTAGGATTACTGCTTACCCTTCCCCTAATGGGGATACTGTCAGCCTTTCTGAGTTATCACAGTCTCTGCAGAAAAAATGACTGAACATACCTCATTGCTGTATAGAAAGAAACCGTTCCTCACACTGAAGTTTTCCTGTACTCCTCAGCTTCTGTGGGAACAGCAGTGGACCTTAGTTACAAATGCTAAGATCATCATCCTCCAGGCAGAAATCTTTATCTATCTCCTGCCTGAGAGTAAATAGTACACACCGGTACCATTTAAAAATAACAAACTCTTGCTTGAAGACAAATAAAAACTAATACTTTATCACCTCTTTCACTTTACCCTTCCTGCTTAGAGCCGGCAAAGAGAATGACTGGTGGGTGGAGTTAAGGGGGGAGCTATATAGACAGCTCTGCTGTGGGTGCTCTCTTTGCCACTTCCTGTTAGGAAGAAGTAAGGATGAAACCGTGGACTCGGTACATCATGCAAAAGAAATGTTTTTTCACTGTAAGAGCAATAAAATTGTGGAACTCATTACCAAAGGAGGTAGTGAATGACAATACCCTAGATACATTTAAAAATGATTTGGATGCATTTCTGTCTATAAAAAAAATTCATGGATAGGATTGCTAGTATTAAATGGGTCACCTTTAGTGGGATTATTTAAGCTTAACTGGAGCTTCTTGTATATATTTTAGATTTGTATAGGTTGAACTCGATGGACTTCGGTCTTTTTTCAACCTCATCTACTATGTTACTATGATTAATCTCTCATATCAACAGAATAATGAACTATAGTATTAAAAAAAAGAAAGAAAAAGTCTAAATCAAATAGCAACACTTTTCTCTGTTATGAATTTATACACACGCAGAACACACATAGCTGAAAGTGTGTAGACAACTGACATAGCTTGTTGGACATCCTATCCAAAATCATGGGCATTAAATTGCCATAAAACATGTTAAGATCTGTGCATACCCTAAAAGGGCTAATTAAGTAAAAATAGTGTGCATTAAAAAAAAATGGTTTAAAAATTGGTAGCAAATTTTTAAAATAATTTTCAAAAATAAGCAAAGTTAGTTACATAGTTATGCTGTCTGGAGTAGTCTGATTCACCCCCTATCAGTGTTAAGCATCAGAAACACAGGCATTGTATTTCACAGCAGCTTATTTGTTTCTAGGCATGCTCAAGCAGATAACGAGTGCCTACTTGTGCATTCTAACAAAGCAATGGTAGATATAGATACAGCCATAGAAGGAAATGTGTGGGGGGGAAGTGTACAATACGGAAACTTAAAATAAAGGGTTAATGTCAAGGCACTGCAATATAAATTTGCAGTTAAAGTAATTAAAGTACATATTCTATTTTGTCACTATGCCAACTTGTTTTATGTCCCTTTAATATGGAGTTGGTCCACCCTTTACACCTATAGCAGCTGTCACTCTTCTAGAAATGTTTTTTTGTGGGAATTTGTGCCCATTCAGCCAAAAGTGGCATTTGTGAAGTCAGGCACTAATATTGACAGAGAAGGTCTGGCTCACAATCGGCATTCCAATTCATCCCAAAAATGTTCAAAAGGGTTGAAGTCAGTGCTCTTTGGTGTTGAGGAATTCCTGTGGCCTGCAAACTCATCAAAGCTTGTCTACATGGACCTCTCCTTTGTGCACAGGGGTACAATCATGCTGGAACAGGAAAGGGCCTTTTCCTAAATGTTGCCACAAAGCTGAAAGCACCCAATCGTCTAAAATGTCTGTATCCTAAAGCATAACCTTTATCTGTAACTAAGGGGACAAGCCCAAACCCTTAGATAATACAAAACAGGTAGCAATGTTCAAGAGCTGGATGCCAAAGTGGGCATGCAACAATCGGATAGACCAGTATTAGTCATTAAAGACACAAAAAGAGTATGAGTTGCGGGCGGAGGAACAGCGATATGTAACTACACTAAAGGTGAACTATTTAAAAAAAAAAAAAAATGTATGCTTACCAGATAAATTCCTTTCCTTCCGGATAGGAAGAGTCCACAGCTTCATTCCTTACAGTTATGAAATACACCTGGCCACCAGGAGGAGGCAAAAACACCCCAGCCAAAGGCTTAAATATCTCTCTCACTTCCTCATTACCCCAGTCATTCAGCCTAGGATGAAAAGGAATTAATCTGGTAAGCATAAATTATGTTTTCCTTCCTAAGCTAGAATCCACGGCTTCACTATACCCAAGCACCAGAGGACACTAAATGAATAACGGGAGGGAACAAAAAGTAAGAGGCGGACCCTGATCTGAGGGCACCATAGCCTGCAAAACTTTTCTTCCAAAAGCTGCTTCAGCTGAAGCAAAAACATCAAACTTGTAAAATTTTGAAAAAGTATGTAAGGAGGACCAGGTAGCCACCTTACAAATTTGATCCTTAGAGGCCTTGTTCTTAAAGTCCCAAGTGGAAGCCACTGCTCTAGAGGAATGAGCCGTTATGAAGAAGATGAGGAGCCGTTATGAGGAAGATGTCCCGCTGTCTCGTAAGCTAAGCGGATGACACTCTTTAACCAAAAAGATAGGAAGTCGAAATAGCCTTCTGCTCCTTACGCTTCCCTGAATAGACAACAAAGAGGAAGATTGTCTAAACGTAAGCGTTTCTTCAATGGAGGATTAGGACACAAGGAAGGAACCACAATCTCCTGATTGATGTTGCGATCTGACAACCAAAGGAAGAAAACCTAATTTAATACGTAAAACTGCCTTATCTGCATAAAAAAATCAGATAAGGGGGCTCACATTACAAAGCAGAGATCTCAGAAACTCTGCGCGCAGAGGCAAAAGCCAATAAAAAGAGAACCTTCCAAGATAATTTAACGTCAATGGAATGCAGAGGCTCAAACCGAACATGCTGCAAAACCCGAAGAACAAGAGGAGCCCCAAATCTAAACACAGGTCTGGGCATGAAACCCAATTTTTTTCTTTCATGATTTAGAAAGAACATGCCATTTTAAACAACTTTCTAATTTACTTCTATTATCTAATTTGCTTAATTCTCGATATACTTTGCTAAAAAGCATATCTAGATAGCCTCAGTAGCTGCTTATTGGATGTTGCACATAGATGTCTCGTGTGATTGTCTCACCCATGTACATTGCTATTTCTTCAACAAAGGATATCTAATGAATGAAGCAAATTACATAATAGACGTAAGCTGGAATGTTGTTTAAAATTGTTTTCTCTACTTGAATCCTGAAATCATTTTTTTGGGGTTTAGTGTCCCTTTAACAAAGGACTGCACTTCTGGAAGCTCAGCCAGTCTCTTGTGGAATAAAACGAACAGGGCTGAAATCTGTCCCCTCAGGGAACTAGCAGAAAGGGCCTTCTGCAGACCATCCTGGAGAAAAGATAAGATCCTGACAACCTTAAAGGGACACTGAACCCAAATTTTCGTGATTCAGATAGAGCATGCAATTTTAAGCAACTTTCTAATTTACTTCTATTACCTATTTTTCTTTATTCTCTTGCTATCTTTATTTGAAAAAGAAGGCATCGAAGCTTTTTTCTTGGTTCAGACCTCTGGACAGCACTTTTTATTGGGGGATGAATTTATCTACCAATCAGCAAGGACAACCCAGATTGTTCACCAAAAATGGGCCGGCATCTAAACTTACATTCTTGCATTTTAAATAAAGAAAATTTGATAATAGGAGTAAATTAGAAAGTTGTTTAAAATGTCATGCTCTATTTGAATCATGAAAGAAAAAAAAATTTGGGTTCAGTGTCCCTTTAAGATCCTAAAAACTACTGCCCCATCTCTCTACTCCTCTTTCCAGCCAAAGTAATCGAGAAGACCATCAACGCACAACTTGTTGACCATATCAAGACCAACTGCATCCTAGACCCAAAATCCGCCCTCCTTGCAGCCACAGACGACATCCGCGCCCTGCTCGACCAAGGAGAGACCGCCGCCCTCATCCTCCTAGACCTCTCAGCTGCAATCAACACTGTAGACCACAGCACCCTCCTCACCCGCCTACACGACGCCGGCATCCGCAATAAGGCCCTGGAATGGATCACCTCCTTCCTCAGTGGCAGAGCAAAGAAAGTCAGACTCCCACACTTCTCCTCCAATCCCACAGCAATCAGCTGCGGTGTACCCCAAGGCTCTTCTCTCAGCCCCACCCTCTTCAACATCTACATGGCCCCTCTCGCCGCCATTGTCCGACGACAACCTCAACATAGTCTCCTACGCTGACGACACCCAGTTAATCTCACTCACCCAAGACCACGCCACCGCCAAGAAAAACGTCCACGAAGGACTGACGGCAATCAACATCTTGATGAACAACAACCGCCTCAAACTCAACACGGACAAGACCGAAATCCTCCTCCTTGGACCCACCAAATCTGCATAAGACAACATCTGGTGGCCCTCAGCCCTTGGACACCCACCATTTCCAACACACGAAACACGCACGAAATCTAGGTGTCATCCTTGACTCATCACTCTCCATGGACCACCAAGTCAACGCAGTTTCTTCGGCTTGTTTTCACATACTCCACCTACTGCGAAAAATCTTTAAGTGGATCCCTACCGAAACCAGAAAAGCTGTCACCCACGCCCACGTCAGTAGACTGGACTACGGCAATGCTCTTTACGCCGGTTCCACCATCAAGCTCCAGAAGTGTCTCCAACGCATCCACAACACCTCACAGACTCATCCTCGATATCCCTCACCAAAGCCACATCACCGAACACCTAAGGTACCTGCACTGGCTCCCCGTCAACAAGAGAATCACCTTCAAGCTCCTAACCCACGCGTTCAAGGCCCTCCACAACATTGGTCCCGAATAAATCAACCACTGCATCAATTTCTACACCCCATCAAGACCACTCTGCTCCGCTGACAAAGCACTCGCAATCATCCCCCGCATCAAGTAAACAACCGCTGGAGGAAGATCATTCTATCTGGCAGCTAAGACATGGAACACCCTCCCGCTACACCTCAGATAATCCACCTCCCTTACAAACTTCAGGAAATACCTCAAGACCTGGCTCTTTGACTAAATCATCTTCCCTTAGCCCTCCCTCTTCACCTCCTCCCTTAGCGCCTTGAGACCCTCACGTTTGATTAGTTGCGCTCTACAAGTACCCAATAGAATAGAATAAGAGTATCAATGACGCTCTCAGAAAAAACTCTTTTGGCTAAGACTAAGTGTTCAATCTCCACGCAGTCAGCCTCAGAGAATCTAGGATTTTGATGAACAAATGGACCTTGTATCAGCAGGTCACTGCAACAAGTTAACTTCCACGGAGGAGATGAGGACAGCCCCACTAGATTTGCGAACCACGTCCTTCACGGCCACGATGGAGCAATCAGAATTATCAATACCCGCTCTCCTGCTTGATGCAGGCCACCACTTGAGGAAGAAGAGGTAATGGAAAAAAAAAAGATATACAAGTTTGAACCTCCAGGGCACTGCTAGTGCATCTATTCGATCCGCTTGGAGATCCCTCGACCTGTACCTGTGTAGCTTGGTATTGAGACGGGACACCATGAGATCTATCTCCGGCGTCCCCCACTTGCTGCATATCTCTGCAAACACCTCAGGATGGAGAGACCATTCCCCTGGATTTAAGGATTGCCTGCTGAGAAAATCCACCTCCCAGTTGGCCACACCCGGAATGTGGATCACTGAAAGTGAACAGCTGTGGGCCTACGCAAACTACAGAAGCCGAGATACTTCCTTCATTGCCAAGGAATTTATCGTTCCCCCCTGATGGTTGATGTAAGCCACCAAGGTTATATTGTCTGATTGGAATCTGAAAAACTGGGACGAACCCAGAAGTGGCCAAGCCTGCAAGGCCTTGAAGATAGCCCATAGTTCCAAAATATTGATCGGGAGGGAGGACTCCTCCACAACCCCTGTGCCTTCCTTGCACCCCAAACAGCTCCCCATCCGGATAGGCTTGCGTCCGAAGTCACAATCTCCCAGGATGGTCTTAAGAAGCGAGTACCTCAGGACAGATGATCTGGCAGTGTCACTAAGAGAGCAATTCTCTCGACCGGCTATCTAATACAATCTGTTGATAGATCTGAATGATTGCTGTTCCACTGCCTCAGTATGCACAGTTGTAAAGGTCTGAGACGGAACCTGGCAAAAGAAATGATTGTTCTTATCTGCACTGGTAGACAGATTCGAGAGAAGGAATCTGTCCCTTGGCGGATGAGATTTGAAGCCTATCTTGTATCCCTGAGATACCACCTCCAGGACCCAAGGATCCTTTACGTCCTTGAACCAGGCGTCTGTAAAAAGACAGTCTGCCCCCTACATGATCTGATTCCGGATCAGGGGTGGCCCCTTCATGCCGATTTGTTTTCGGCGGGCTTCTTGTTCTGCTTGGATTTATTCCAGGACTGAGCCGGCTTACAAGTACTCTTGGGTTGCTCAGGCTTGGAGGATTGTTGTCGTTGGGAATTGTCACAACGAAAATTAGAAGATTGTCGTCCCTTAGATTTGTTGTTCTTATCTTGCGGTAGGAAGGCACCCTTGCCTCCGGTAAATGTAGAAATAATGGAGTCCAGGCCTGGACCAAATAAAATCTTTCCCTTGAAAGGAAGAGAAAGGAGTCTGGACTTAGAAGTCATATCCGCAGACCAAGTCTTCAAACAGAGCGCCCGGCGGGCTAGGACCGTAAAGCCAGAGGCCTTTGCATTTAGGCGAATGCAAATTTGCATGTTCGCATCAGATAAAATTAGCAATTCTCAGAGCTTTAATTCTGTATTGAATATCCTCAAGAGGAGACTCCACCTCAACGAGTTCCGACAAAGAGTTGCACCAGTAGGTAGCCGCTCCGGCAACTGCAACCACCGGTTGAAACATCTTTCTCAGAAAGGTTTCCATTTTCTTATCCATCGGCTCTCTGAACGCAGAACTATCCTCAAGAGGTATAGTAGTAAGTTTAGCAAGCGTAGAGATAGCACAATCTACCTTAGGAATGGAGCCCCACAAATCCAGTTGACCAAATTTTTAAAAAGTAGACAAGGGGGAAAAAGGAAAAACTAATTCTTTCCCATTCGTACATAATGTTCGCCATCTTAACCGGCACAGGAAAAGTCAAAAGGGACTTTCCTGTCTCCGTAAACTCTGAATAATTTAGGTACCATAGGTTCTTCAGGCAGCGCGGCCTCTGGAACCTCTAACATAGACAGAACCTCCTTTAATAAAAAAAAGCAAGAGCTCAATTTCAAATCTAAAGGATAGTTGCTCCGCAGCAGGAGGCTTAGACGCTAAGGACTCCTAAAGTTTATCCTATGAAGCTACAGAGGTTAACTCATCAGATAACTGGGACATAATAGCTACATCCGATAAATACTTAGAGGACTCCGGGTCAGGAGAGCTATGTTTAACCTCTCTCTTGCGTTTGTTAGTGCGAGGTAATGCACTGACAACGCCGCAGACAACGCCGTTTGTATAACGCCAGACAGTACTTACCTTATTATTACAAGTGCAGCAAGTAATAGGAGCTATGCAACACTTTCAAAAATTAAAGTGAAACTTAAAAGTGAAACCGGTTTGTTCCAGCCAAAAACACAGAGTCTACCAGCCCAGGCAAAAAACACACAAAGCATCATGTAAATAATTAAATACACTGATTAAATTTACCCCAACTGTTCAATAAACCACCTTCATAGGATATTAACACTGGATCCTATTAAGGTATAAAGGAGCTACACTGTGACACTGTTATAGCATTGTGTGTTAAAATTGATACAATCTTACCTCCAGTGAGAGAAAGCAGGTAGTGAAACACATCAACACTGATTGCTTAGGAGCAGTTAGCAGTAGTCTGGATGGTTTCGCAGGAAAAAAACATAATTTATGCTTACCTGATAAATGTATTTCTCTTGTGATGTATCGAGTCCACGGATTCATCCTTACTTGTGGGATATTCTCCTCCCCTACAGGAAGTGGCAAAGAGAGCACCCACAGCAGAGCTGCCTATATAGCTCCCCCCTTAGCTCCACCCCCCAGTTATTCGACCGAAGGCTAGGAAGAAAAAGGAGAAACCATAGGGTGCAGTGGTGACTGAAAGTTTTAAAATAAAAATATATATGCCGGTCTTAAAAAACAGTGCGGGCCGTGGACTTGATACATCACAAGAGAAATAAATTTATCAGGTAAGCATAAATTATGTTTTCTCTTGTAAGATGTATCGAGTCCACGGATTCATCCTTACTTGTGGGATACCAATACCAAAGCTTTAGGACACGGATGAAGGGACGGACAAGACAGGGACATTAAAAACGGAAGGCACCACTGCTTGTAGAACCTTTCTCCCAAAAATAGCCTCCGAAGAAGTAAAAGTATCAAATTTTGGAAAAAGTATGAAGCGAAGACCAAGTCGCCGCCTTACAAATCTGTTCAACAGAATCCTAATTTTTAAAAGCCCATGTGGAAGCCACAGCTCTAGTAGAATGAGTAGTAATCCTTTCAGGAGGCTGCTGTCCAGCAGTCTCATAGGCCAAACGGATGATGCTTTTCAGCCAAAAGGAAAGAGAGGTAGCCGTAGCCCTTTGACCTCTCCGCTTACCAGAATAAACAACAAACAAAGAAGATGTTTGACGAAAATCTTTAGTTGCTTGTAAGTAGAATTTTAAAGTACGAACCACATCAAGATTGTGTAACAGACGTTCCTTCTTAGATGAAGGATTAGGACACAAAGAAGGAACCACAATCTCTTGATTGATATTCTTATTAGAAACAACCTTAGGAAGAAACCCAGGTTTGGTACGTAAAACCACCTTATCTGCATGGAAAACAAGGTAAGGGGAATCACATTGTAAAGCAGATAGCTCAGAAACTCTTCGAGCCGAAGAGATAGCTACTAAAAACAAAAAACTATCCAAGATAGAAGCTTAATATCTATGGAATGCATAGGTTCAAACGGAACCCCTTGAAGAACTTTAAGAACTAAGTTTAGGCTCCATGGCGGAGCAACAGGTCTAAATACAGGCTTGATTCTGACCAAAGCCTGACTAAATGCTTTAACATCTGGGACATCTGCCAGACGTTTGTGAAGTAGAATAGACAAAGCAGATATTTGTCCTTTTAGGGAACTAGCAGATAATCCCTTCTCCAAACCTTCTTGGAGAAAAGACGAAATTCTAGGAATCCTAATCTTACTCCACGAGTAACCTTTGAATTCACACCAATAAAGATATTTGCGCCAAATCTTATGATAAATCTTCCTGGTGACAGGCTTTCTAGCCTGAATCAGGGTATCAATGACCGATTCATAGAAACCACGCTTTGATAAAATCATGCGTTCAATCTCCAAGCAGTCAGACAAAGAGAAATTAGATTTGGATGCGTGAACGGACCTTGGATTAGAAGGTACCGCCTCATTGGCAGAGTCCACGGTGGAACCGAGGACATGTCCACTAGGTCTGCATACCAAGTCCTGCGTGGCCACGCAGGTGCTATCAGAATTACCGAAGCTCTCTCCTGCTTGATTCTGGCAACCAGACGTGGGAGGAGAGGAAGCGGTGGAAATACATAGGCCAGATTGAAGGACCAAGGCACTGCTAGAGCATCTATCAGTACCGCCTTGGGATCCCGGAACCTGGACCTGTAACGGGGAAGTTTGGCATTCTGACGAGACGCCATCAGATCCAATTCTGGTGTGCCCCATAGCTGAATCAGTTGGGCGAATACCTCCGGATGGAGTTCCCACTCCCCCGGATGAAGAGTCTGACGACTTAGAAAATCCGCCTCCCAGTTCTCTACTCCTGGGATGTGGATTGCTGAGAGATGACAAGAGTGATCCTCTGCCCACCGGATTATTTTGGTTACCTCCATCATCGCTAGAGAACTCCTTGTTCCTCCCTGATGATTGATATAAGCTACAGTCGTGATGTTGTCCAACTGAAACCTGATTAATTTGGCCGCAGCAAGTTGAGGCCACGCCTGAAGTGTATTGAATATCGCTCTCAGTTCTAAAATATTTATCGGGAGGAGAGCTTCCTCCCGAGACCATAAGCCCTGTGCTTTCAGGGAGTTCCAGACTGCACCCCAGCCTAGCATCTGTCGTTACAATGAGCCACTCTGGCCTGTGGAAGCACATTCCCTGAGACAACCACCAGAGAAGAGAATCTCTGGTCCAGATGCAGTTGAGGAGACAAATCTGCATAATCCCCATTCCACTGTTTGAGCATGCATAGTTGCAGTGGTCTGAGGTGTAGACGGGCAAAAACATAATTTATGCTTACCTGATAAATTCCTTTCTTCTGTAGTGTGATCAGTCCACGGGTCATCATTACTTCTGGGATATTACTCCTCCCCAACAGGAAGTGCAAGAGGATTCACCCAGCAGAGTTGCATATAGCCCCTCCCCTCTACGTCACCCCCAGTCATTCGACCAAGGACCAACGAGAAAGGAGGAACCAAGGGTGTAGTGGTGACTGGAGTATAATTTAAAAATAATTACCTGCCTTAAAAAACAGGGCGGGCCGTGGACTGATCACACTACAGAAGAAAGGAATTTATCAGGAAAGCATAAATTATGTTTTCTTCTGTTAAGTGTGATCAGTCCACGGGTCATCATTACTTCTGGGATACCAATACCAAAGCAAAAGTACACGGATGACGGGAGGGATAGGCAGGCTCTTTTATACAGAAGGAACCACTTGCCTGAAGAACCTCTCTCCCAAAAATAGCCTCCGAGGAAGCAAATGTGTCAAATTTAGAAAATTTGGAAAAAGTATGAAGCGAAGACCAAGTTGCAGCCTTGCAAATCTGTTCAACAGAGGCCTCATTCTTAAAGGCCCAAGTGGAAGCCACAGCTCTAGTGGAATGAGCTGTAATTCTTTCAGGAGGTTGCTGTCCAGCAGTCTCATAGGCTAAACGCATTATGCTACGAAGCCAAAAAGAGAGAGGTAGCAGAAGCTTTTTGACCTCTCCTCTGACCAGAGTAAACGACAAACAGGGAAGACGTCTGTCGAAATTCTTTAGTTGCCTGTAAGTAAAATTTTAGGGCACGAACTACATCCAGATTGTGCAGAAGACGTTCCTTCTTTGAAGAAGGATTTGGACACAAAGATGGAACAACAATCTCTTGATTGATATTCCTGTTAGTGACTACCTTGGGTAAGAACCCAGGTTTAGTACGCAGAACTACCTTATCCGAATGAAAAATCAAATAAGGAGAATCACAATGTAAGGCTGATAATTCGGAGACTCTTCGAGCCGATGAAATAGCCATTAAAAATAGAACTTTCCAAGATAACAACTTTATATCAATGGAATGGAGGGGTTCAAACGGAACGCCCTGTAAAACGTTAAGAACAAGATTTAAACTCCATGGTGGAGCAACAGTCTTAAACACAGGCTTAATCCTCGCTAAAGCCTGACAAAAAGCCTGAACGTCTGGCACTTCTGACAGACGTTTGTGTAACAGAATAGACAGAGCTGAGATCTGTCCCTTTAATGAACTAGCAGATAAACCCTTTTCTAAGCCTTCTTGTAGAAAAGACAATATCCTAGGAATCCTAACCTTACTCCAAGAGTAACCTTTGGATTCACACCAATATAGGTATTTACGCCATATTTTATGGTAAATCTTTCTGGTAACAGGCTTCCTGGCCTGTATTAAGGTGTCAATAACTGACTCAGAAAACCCACGTCTTGATAAAATCAAACGTTCAATTTCCAAGCAGTCAGCTACAGAGAAGTTAGATTTTGATGTTTGAAAGGACCCTGTATCAGGAGGTCCTGTTTCAGAGGTAGAGACCAAGGTGGACAGGATGACATGTCCACCAGGTCTGCATACCAAGTCCTGCGTGGCCATGCAGGTGCTATCAGAATCACTGATGCTCTCTCCTGTTTGATTCTGGCAATCAATCGAGGAAGCATCGGGAAGGGTGGAAACACATAAGCCATCCTGAAGTCCCAAGGTGCCGTCAGGGCATCTATTAGGACTGCTCCTGGATCCCTGGATCTGGACCCGTAGCGAGGAAGCTTGGCGTTCTGTCGAGACGCCATGAGATCTATCTCTGGCTTGCCCCAACGTCGAAGTATTTGGGCAAAGACCTCCGGATGAAGTTCCCATTCCCCCGGATGAAAAGTCTGACGACTTAAGAAATCCGCCTCCCAATTCTCCACTCCCGGGATGTGGATTGCTGACAGGTGGCAAGAGTGAGACTCTGCCCAGCGAATTATCTTTGATACTTCCATCATTGCTAGGGAGCTCCTTGTCCCTCCCTGATGGTTGATGTAAGCTACAGTCGTGATGTTGTCCGACTGAAACCT
Source organism: Bombina bombina (assembly GCF_027579735.1). NCBI lineage: Eukaryota > Metazoa > Chordata > Amphibia > Anura > Bombinatoridae > Bombina > Bombina bombina. The sequence goes on from NC_069508.1 coordinate 145,011,460, forward strand.
GATGAACCCCCGAGTTGTCAACTGGGGCCAAGCCAGGAGGGCATTGAGAACTGCTCTCAATTCCAGAATGTTTATTGGCAGGAGACTCTCCTCCTGACTCCATTGTCCCTGAGCCTTCAGAGAATTCCAGACGGCACCCCAACCTAGAAGGCTGGCGTCTGTTGTTACAATTGTCCAGTCTGGTCTGCTGAATGGCATCCCCCTGGACAGATGTGGCCGAGAAAGCCACCATAGAAGAGAATTTCTGGTCTCTTGATCCAGATTCAGAGAAGGGGACAAGTCTGAGTAATCCCCATTCCACTGACTTAGCATGCACAATTGCAGTGGTCTGAGGTGTAAGCGAGCAAATGGCACTATGTCCATTGCTGCTACCATTAGGCCGATTACCTCCATGCATTGAGCCACCGATGGGTGTTGAATGGAATGAAGGGTGCGGCAAGCACTTTGAAGTCTTGTTAACCTGTCTTCTGTCAGGTAAATCTTCATTTCTACAGAATCTATAAGAGTCCCCAGGAAGGGAACTCTTGTAAGTGGAACGAGTGAACTTTTCTTTTCGTTCACCTTCCATCCATGTGACCTTAGAAATGCCAGTACTAACTCTGTATGAGACTTGGCAGTTTGAAAGCTTGAAGCTTGTATCAGAATGTCGTCTAGGTAAGGAGCTACCGAAATTCCCCACGGTCTTAGTACCGCCAGAAGAGCACCTAGAACCTTTGTGAAGATTCTTGGAGCTGTAGCCAATCCGAATGGAAGAGCCACAAACTGGTAATGCCTGTCTAGAAAGGCAAACCTTAGATACCGGTAATGATCTTTGTGAATCGGTATGTGAAGGTAAGCGTCCTTTAAGTCCACTGTGGTCATGTACTGACCTTCTTGGATCATGGGTAAAATTGTCCGGATAGTCTCCATTTTGAATGATGGAACTCTTAGGAATTTGTTTAGGATCTTTAAATCCAGGTTTGGTCTGAAAGTTCCCTCTTTTTTGGGAACCACAAACAGATTTGAGTAAAACCCTTGTCCCTGTTCCGACCGTGGAACTGGATGGATTACTCCCATTAACAATAGATCTTGTATGCAGCGTAGAAACGCTTCTTTCTTTGTTTGGTTTGTCGACAACCTTGACAGATGAAATCTCTCTCTTGGAGGAGAGTGTTTGAAATCCAGAAGGTATCCCTGAGATATTATCTCTAGCGTCTAGGGATCCTGGACATCTCTTGCCCAAGCCTGGGCGAAGAGAGAAAGTCTGCCCCCCACTAGATCCGATCCCGGATCGGGGGCCCTCAATTCATGCTGTTTTAGTGGCAGCTGCAGGCTTCATGGCCTGCTTGCCCTTGTTCCAGGACTGGTTAGGTCTCCAGCCTTGTCTGTAGCGAGCACCAGATCCTTCTTGTTTTGGAGTAGTGGAAGATGATGCTGCTCCTGCTTTGAAATTCCGAAAGGAACGAAAATTAGACTGTCTAGCCTTAGGTTTGGCTTTGTCTTGAGGTAGGGCGTGGCCCTTACCTCCTGTAATGTCAGCGATAATTTCTTTCAAACCGGGCCCAAATAAGGTCTGTCCCTTGAAAGGTATATTAAGTAATTTGGACTTAGAAGTTACATCAGCTGACCAGGATTTTAGCCACAGAGCTCTGCGCGCTTGAATGGCGAATCCGGAATTCTTAGCCGCAAGTTTAATTAAATGTACTACGGCTTCCGAAATGAATGAATTAGATAGCTTAAGTACTCTAAGTCTGTCTGAAATGTCGTCCAGCGTAGCTGAACCCAGATTCTCTTCTAGAGACTCAATCCAGAATGCCGCTGCAGCCGTGATCGGCGCAATGCATGCAAGGGGTTGCAATATAAAACCTTGTTGAACAAACATTTTCTTAAGGTAACCCTCTAATTTTTTATCCATTGGATCTGAAAAGGCACAGCTATCCTCTACCGGGAAAGTGGTACGTTTAGCTAAAGTAGAAACTGCTCCCTCCACCTTAGGGACCGTTTGCCATAAATCCCGTGTGGTGGTGTCTATTGGAAACATCTTTCTAAATATTGGAGGGGGTGAGAACGGCACACCGGGTCTATCCCACTCCTTAGTAATAATTTCAGTTAGTCTTTTAGGTATAGGAAAAACGTCAGTACTTGTTGGTACAGCAAAATATTTATCCAACCTACACATTTTCTCGGGTATTGCAACTGTGTTACAATCATTCAGGGCCGCTAACACCTCCCCTAGTAAAACACGGAGGTTTTCCAGCTTAAATTTAAAATGTGAAATATCTGAATCCAATCTGTTTGGATCAGAACCGTCAGCCGCAGAATGAAGCTCTCCGTCCTCATGTTCTGCAAGTTGTGACGCAGTATCTGACATGGCCCTAACATTATCAGCGCACTCTGTTCTCACTCAAGAGTGATCACGCTTGCCCCTTAGTTCTGGTAATTTAGCCAAAACCTCAGTCATAACAGTAGCCATATCTTGTAATGTTATTTGTAATGGCCGCCCAGATGTACTTGGCGTCGCCATATCGCGCACGTCCCGAGCGGGAGATGCAGGTACTGTCACGTGAGGCGAGTTAGTCGGCATAACTCTCCCCTCGTTGTTTGGTGAAATTTGTTCAATTTGTACAGATTGACTTTTATTTAATGTAGCATCAATACAGTTAGTACATAAATTTCTATTGGGCTCCACCTTGGCTTTAGTACAAATAGTACAGGTCTCATCTTCTGAATCAGACATGTTTAACAAACTAGCAAATAAACTTGCAATTTGGAAATACTATACAAGTAAAATACAATGAAAAAAACGAACTGTGCTTGAAAAGCACTGAATATATATAACAGATGAAATCAATCAGCTTTGTAAAACAAAATGCAACTTAGCAAAGGCTTGTACCCAGTAGCAAGAAATAACTAACCCTGAGGCATAAAAAAGTTAAAGAATAAACGTTTTTTATCACAGTCAACTACAATCTTACAGCTCTGTTAGATTACTTCCCTCAAATTAGCTTTGAAGATCCCTGGGTTCTGTAGAGATAAACCGGAACATGCAGGAAAAAACAATGAGCTTTTGACTGAAATTTTTGATGCGTAGCAAAAGCGCCAAAAAACATAATTTATGCTTACCTGATAAATTCCTTTCTTCTGTTGTGTGATCAGTCCACGGGTCATCATTACTTCTGGGATATAACTCCTCCCCAACAGGAAATGCAAGAGGATTCACCCAGCAGAGCTGCATATAGCTCCTCCCCTCTACGTCAGTCCCAGTCATTCGACCAAGAATCAACGAGAAAGGAGTAACCAAGGGTGAAGTGGTGACTGGAGTGTAATTTAAAAAATATTTACCTGCCTTAAAACAGGGCGGGCCGTGGACTGATCACACAACAGAAGAAAGGAATTTATCAGGTAAGCATAAATTATGTTTTCTTCTGTTATGTGTGATCAGTCCACGGGTCATCATTACTTCTGGGATACCAATACCAAAGCAAAAGTACACGGATGACGGGAGGGATAGGCAGGCTCATTATACAGAAGGAACCACTGCCTGAAGAACCTTTCTCCCAAAAATAGCCTCCGAAGAAGCAAAAGTGTCAAATTTGTAAAATTTGGAAAAAGTATGAAGCGAAGACCAAGTTGCAGCCTTGCAAATCTGTTCAACAGAGGCCTCATTCTTAAAGGCCCAAGTGGAAGCCACAGCTCTAGTGGAGTGGGCTGTAATTCTTTCAGGAGGCTGCTGTCCAGCAGTCTCATAGGCTAAACGTATTATGCTACGAAGCCAAAAAGAGAGAGAGGTAGCAGAAGCTTTTTGACCTCTCCTCTGTCCAGAATAAACGACAAACAGGGAAGAAGTTTGGCGAAAATCTTTAGTTGCCTGCAAGTAGAACTTGAGGGCACGAACTACATCCAGATTGTGTAGAAGACGTTCCTTCTTTGAAGAAGGATTTGGACACAAGGATGGAACAACAATCTCTTGATTGATATTCCTGTTAGTGACTACCTTAGGTAAGAACCCAGGTTTAGTACGCAGAACTACCTTGTCTGAGTGAAAAATCAGATAAGGAGAATCACAATGTAAGGCTGATAACTCAGAGACTCTTCGAGCCGAGGAAATAGCCATTAAAAACAGAACTTTCCAAGATAACAATTTTATATCAATGGAATGAAGGGGTTCAAACGGAACACCTTGTAAAACGTTAAGAACTAAGTTTAAACTCCATGGCGGAGCAACAGTTTTAAACACAGGCTTGATTCTAGCTAAAGCCTGACAAAAAGTCTGGACGTCTGGATTTTCTGACAGACGCCTGTGTAACAAGATGGACAGAGCTGAAATCTGTCCCTTTAATGAACTAGCTGATAAACCCTTTTCTAAACCTTCTTGTAGAAAAGACAATATCCTAGCGATCCTAACCTTACTCCAGGAGTAACCTTTGGATTCGCACCAGTATAGGTATTTACGCCATATTTTATGGTAAATCCTTCTGGTAACAGGCTTCCTAGCCTGTATCAGGGTATCAATAACCGACTCAGAAAAACCACGTTTTGATAAAATCAAGCGTTCAATTTCCAAGCAGTCAGCTTCAGAGAAGTTAGATTTTGATGTTTGAATGGACCCTGTATCAGAAGGTCCTGTCTTAGAGGTAGAGACCAAGGCGGACAGGATGACATGTCCACTAGATCTGCATACCAAGTCCTGCGTGGCCATGCAGGCGCTATTAGAATCACTGATGCTCTCTCCTGTTTGATTTTGGCAATCAATCGAGGAAGCAGCGGGAAGGGTGGAAACACATAAGCCATCCCGAAGTTCCAAGGTGCTGTCAAAGCATCTATCAGAACCGCTCCCGGATCCCTGGATCTGGACCCGTAGTGAGGAAGTTTGGCGTTCTGGCGAGACGCCATGAGATCTATCTCTGGTTTGCCCCAACGTCGAAGTATTTGGGCAAAGACCTCCGGATGAAGTTCCCACTCCCCCGGATGAAAAGTCTGGCGACTCAAGAAATCCGCCTCCCAGTTCTCCACTCCCGGGATGTAGATTGCTGACAGGTGGCAAGAGTGAGACTCTGCCCAGCGAATTATCTTTGATACTTCCATCATTGCTAGGGAGCTTCTTGTCCCTCCCTGATGGTTGATGTAAGCTACAGTCGTGATGTTGTCCGACTGAAACCTGATGAACCCCCGAGTTGTTAATTGGGGCCAAGCCAGAAGGGCATTGAGAACTGCTCTCAATTCCAGAATGTTTATTGGAAGGAGACTCTCCTCCTGATTCCATAGTCCCTGGGCCTTCAGAGAATTCCAGACAGCGCCCCAACCTAGTAGGCTGGCGTCTGTTGTTACAATTGTCCAGTCTGGCCTGCTGAATGGCATCCCCCTGGACAGGTGTGGCCGATAAAGCCACCATAGAAGAGAATTTCTGGTCTCTTGATTCAGATTCAGAGTAGGGGACAAATCTGAGTAATCCCCATTCCACTGACTTAGCATGCACAATTGCAGCGGTCTGAGGTGTAGGCGTGCAAAAGGTACTATGTCCATTGCCGCTACCATTAAGCCGATCACCTCCATGCATTGAGCTACTGACGGGCGTTGAATGGAATGAAGGACACGGCATGCATTTTGAAGCTTTGTTAACCTGTCTTCTGTCAGGTAAATCTTCATTTCTACAGAATCTATAAGAGTCCCCAAGAATGGAACTCTTGTGAGAGGAAAAAGAGAACTCTTCTTTTCGTTCACTTTCCATCCATGCGACCTTAGAAATGCCAGAACTAACTCTGTATGAGACTTGGCAGTCTGAAAGCTTGAAGCTTGTATTAGAATGTCGTCTAGATACGGAGCTACCGAAATCCCTCGCGGTCTTAGTACCGCCAGAAGGGCACCCAGAACCTTTGTGAAGATTCTTGGAGCCGTAGCCAATCCGAATGGAAGAGCTACAAACTGGTAGTGCCTGTCTAAGAAGGCAAACCTTAGATACCGGTGATGATCTTTGTGGATCGGTATGTGAAGGTAAGCATCTTTTAAATCCACTGTGGTCATGTACTGACCCTTTTGGATCATGGGTAAGATTGTCCGAATAGTTTCCATTTTGAAGGATGGAACTCTTAGGAATTTGTTTAGAATCTTTAAATCTAAGATTGGCCTGAAAGTTCCCTCTTTTTTGGGAACCACAAACAGGTTTGAGTAGAACCCTTGTCCTTGTTCCGACCGCGGAACCGGATGGATCACTCCCATTAATAACAGATCTTGTACACAGCGTAGAAACGCCTCTTTCTTTATCTGGTTTGTTGACAACCTTGACAGATGAAACCTCCCTCTTGGGGGAGATAATTTGAAGTCTAGAAGGTATCCCTGAGATATGATCTCTAGTGCCCAGGGATCCTGAACATCTCTTGCCCAGGCCTGGGCGAAGAGAGAAAGTCTGCCCCCCACTAGATCCGGTCCCGGATCGGGGGCTCTCGATTCATGCTGTCTTTGGGGCAGCAGCAGGTTTCCTGGCCTGCTTGCTCTTGTTCCAGGACTGGTTAGGCTTCCAGCCTTGCCTGTAACGAGCAACAGCTCCCTCCTGTTTTGGTGCAGTGGAGGTTGATGCTGCTCCTGTTTTGAAATTCCGAAAGGGACGAAAATTAGACTGTCTAGCCTTAGCTTTGGCTTTGTCTTGAGGTAGGGCGTGGCCCTTACCTCCTGTAATGTCAGCGATAATTTCTTTCAAACCGGGCCCAAATAAAGACTGCCCCTTGAAAGGTATATTAAGTAATTTGGACTTAGAAGTAACATCGGCTGACCAGGATTTTAGCCACAGCGCCCTACGTGCCTGTATGGCGAATCCTGAGTTCTTAGCCGTAAGTTTGGTTAAATGTACTACGGCCTCCGAAATGAAAGAATTAGCTAGTTTAAGGACTCTAAGCCTGTCCGTAATGTCATCTAGCGTAGATGAACTAAGGTTCTCTTCCAGAGACTCAATCCAAAATGCTGCCGCAGCCGTAATCGGCGCGATACATGCAAGGGGTTGCAATATAAAACCTTGTTGAACAAACATTTTCTTAAGGTAACCCTCTAATTTTTTATCCATTGGATCTGAAAAAGCACAGCTATCCTCCACCGGGATAGTGGTACGCTTAGCTAAAGTAGAAACTGCTCCCTCCACCTTAGGGACCGTTTGCCATAAGTCCCGAGTGGTGGCGTCTATTGGAAACATCTTTCTAAATATTGGAGGGGGTGAGAACGGCACACCGGGTCTATCCCACTCCTTAGTAACAATTTCAGTTAGTCTCTTAGGTATAGGAAAAACGTCAGTACTCGCCGGTACCGCAAAGTATTTATCCAACCTACACAGTTTCTCTGGTATTGCAACGGTGTTACAATCATTAAGAGCTGCTAAGACCTCCCCTAGTAATACACGGAGGTTTTCCAATTTAAATTTAAAATTTGAAATATCTGAATCCAATCTGTTTGGATCAGAACCGTCACCCACAGAATGAAGCTCTCCGTCCTCATGCTCTGCGAGCTGTGACGCAGTATCAGACATGGCCCTAGTATTGTCAGCGCACTCTGTTCTCACCCCAGAGTGATCACGCTTGCCTCTTAATTCTGGTAATTTAGACAAAACTTCAGTCATAACAGTAGCCATATCTTGTAATGTTATCTGTAATGGCCGCCCAGATGTACTAGGCGCCATAATATCACGCACCTCCCGGGCGGGAGATGCAGGTACTGCCGCGTGAGGCGAGTTAGTCGGCATAACTCTCCCCTCGCTGTTTGGTGAAATTTGTTCACATTGTACAGATTGACTTTTATTTAAAGTAGCATCAATACAGTTAGTACATAAATTTCTATTGGGCTCCACCTTGGCATTGGAACAAATGACACAGATATCTTCCTCTGAGTCAGACATGTTTAACACACTAGCAAAAAAACTTACAACTTGGTTATAATCTTTTTTAGCAAAAACGTACTGTGCCTCAAAGAGGTACTAAACGATTAAATGACAGTTGAAATAATGAACTGAAAAACAGTTATAGCATCAAACTTTAAAACAACACAACTTTTAGCAAAGGTTTGTTCCCATTAGTAAAATAACAATAATTAAATTTGAAATAAAAAATACAAAGCAACGTTTTTATTCACAGTCACTATAAGAATTCTCACAGCTCTGCTGAGAGAATTTACCTCCCTTCAAAGAAGTTTGAAGACCCCTGAGATCTGTCAGAGATGAACCGGATCATGCAGGAAATATAAAAGTAACTGACTGGAATTTTTTGATGCGTAGCAAAGAGCGCCAAAAACGGCCCCTCCCTCTCCCACACAGCAGTGAAGAGAAACGAAACTGTCACAAATAAAAGCAAAAAAGGCTGCCAAGTGGAAAATAATGCCCAAATATTTATTCACACAGTACCTCAGCAATGTAAACGATTCTACATTCCAGCAAAAACGTTTAACATGATAAATAGTTATTAAAAGGATTAGTGACCTTTAACAGAGTAGTTCCGGTGAAATACCATCCCCAGAATACTGAAGTGTATACATACATGTCATTTTAACGGTATGGCAGGATTTTCTCATCAATTCCATTCAGAAAATAAAAACTGCTACATACCTCAATGCAGATTCATCTGCCCGCTGTCCCCTGATCTGAAGCCTTTACCTCCCTCAGATGGCCGAGAACAGCAATATGATCTTAACAACTCCGGTTAAAATCATAGTAAAAAACTCTGGCAGATTCTTCCTCAAACTCTGCCAGAGAAGTAATAACACGCTCCGGTGCTATTGTAAAATAACAAACTTTTGATTGAAGTCATAAAAACTAAGTATAATCACCATAGTCCTCTCACACATCCTATCTAGTCGTTGGGTGCAAGAGAATGACTGGGACTGACGTAGAGGGGAGGAGCTATATGCAGCTCTGCTGGGTGAATCCTCTTGCATTTCCTGTTGGGGAGGAGTTATATCCCAGAAGTAATGATGACCCGTGGACTGATCACACATAACAGAAGAAAAGGTCCCACCCCCTCACACACAACAGTGAGAGAGATTAAAAACTGTCATAATTAGATCCAGCAACTGCCAAGTGGAAAAATAGTGCCCAAACATTTTATTCACCCAGTACCTCAGAAAATGAAAACGATTTTACATTCCAGCAAAAACGTTTAACATAATTAAGAATTATTAAAAAGCCTGTTGTATTTCTATTAGGCTAAAATCTTATATACACAGTGTAATTCCAGTGAAGTACCATTCCCCAGAATACTAAAATGTAAATTATACATACATGATATAATGTCGGTATGGCAGGATTTTCTCAGCAATTCCATTGTTAGAAAATAAAAACTGCTACATACCTTTTTGCAGAATAAACTGCCCGCTGTCCCCTGATCTGAAGTTTACCTCTCCTCAGATGGCCGAGAAACAGCAATATGATCTTAACAACTCCGGCTAAAATCATAGTAAAAACTCTGGTAGATTCTTCTTCAAACTCTACCAGAGAAGGAAGAACACACTCCGGTGCTATTAAAAAATAACAAACTTTTGATTGAAGAAATAAACTAAATAAAATCACCATAGTCCTCTCACACATCCTATCTAGTCGTTGGGTGCAAGAGAATGACTGGGGGTGACGTAGAGGGGAGGGGCTATATGCAACTCTGCTGGGTGAATCCTCTTGCACTTCCTGTTGGGGAGGAGTAATATCCCAGAAGTAATGATGACCCGTGGACTGATCACACTTAACAGAAGAAAGGAACTATTGTCCATTGCCGCTACCATGAGTCCGATTACCTCCATACACTGAGCCACTGATGGCCGAGGAATGGAATGAAGAGCTCGGCAAGTGGATAAGAATTTTAACTTTCTGACCTCCGTCAGAAATATTTTCATTTCTACCGAGTCTATCAGAGTCCCTAGGAAGGAAACTCTTGTAAGAGGGAAGAGAGAACTCTTATGTTCACCTTCCACCCGTGAGATGTCAGAAAAGCCAACATGATGTCTGTGTGAGACTTGGCTAGCTGGAAAGTCGACGCCTAAATTAAGATGTCGTCTAGATAAGGCGCCACTGCTATGCCCCGTGGTCGTAGAACCGCCAGAAGGGACCCTAGCACTTGTGAAAATTCTGGGAGCCGAGGCCAACCCGAAGGGAAGGGCCACAAACTGGTAATGCCAGTTTAGAAAGGCGAATCTGAGGAATTAATGATCTCTGTGAATAGGGATGTGAAGATATGCATCCTTTAAGTCCACGGTAGTCATATATTGACCCTCCTGGATCAGAGGAAGAATAGTCCGAATAGTCTCCATCTTGAATGATGGAACTTTGAGGAACTTGTTTAGAATTTTGAGATCCAAGATTGGTCTGAAAGTTCCCTCTTTCTTGGGAACCACAAATAGGTTTGAATAAAACCCTAGCCCCTGTTCCTCCTTTGGGACAGGGCAGATCACCCCCATGGTATGTAGGTCTTCTACACAGCGTAAGAACGCCTCTCTCTTTGTCTGGTTTACAGACAATCGAGAAATGTGAAATCTCCCCCTTGGAAGGGAGCCCTTGAATTCCAGAAGATATCCCTGGGACACAATTTCTAAAGCCCAGGGATCCTGAACATCTCTCGCCTGAGCGAAGAGAGAGAGTCTGCCCCTTACTAGATCCGGTCCCGGATCGGGGGCTACCCCTTCATGCTGTCTAAGAGGCAGCTGCAGGCTTCTTGGCCTGTTTACCCTTGTTCCAAGCCTGGTTAGGTCTCCAGACTGACTTGGATTGGGCTAAATTCCCCTCATGCTTTGTAGCAGAGGAAGCTGAAGCGGGACCACTCTTATAAAGTTCAGAAAGGAACAAAAATTATTTTGTTTGGTCCTCATCTTATTTGATCTATCCTGAGGGAGGGCATGACCTTTCCCTCCAGTGATGTCTGAAATAATCTCTTTCAGTTCAGGCCCGAATAGGGTCTTACCTTTGAAAGGAATGTTCAAAAGTTTAGATTTAGATGACACATCAGCAGATCAGGACTTAAGCCATAACGCCCTGCGTGCTAAAATGGCAAAACCTGAATTCTTTGCCGCTAATTTAGCCAGTTGAAAAGCGGCATCTGTAATAAAAGAATTAGCCAACTTAAGGGCCTTAATTCTGTCCATAATTTCCTCTAATGGAGTCTCCATTTGAAGAGCCTCTTCTAGAGCCTCAAACCAGAAAGCAGCTGCAGTTGTTACAGGAACAATGCACGCAATAGGTTGGAGAGAAAAACCTTGAACAACAAAAATTTTCTTCAGGAGACCCTCTAATTTTTTATCCATAGGATCTTTGAAAGCACAACTGTCCTCGATAGGTATAGTTGTACGCTTAGACAGAGTAGAAATAGCTCCCTCCACCTTAGGTCTGCCATGAGTCCCTTATGATATCAGATATGGGAAACATTTTCTTAAAAACAGGAGGGGGAGTGAACGGAATACCTGGTCTATCCCACTCCTTAGCAATAATATTCACAATCCTCTTAGGGACTGGAAAAACATCAGTGTAAACAGGAACCTCTAAGTATCTATCCATTTTACACAATTTCTCTGGGACCACTATAGGGTCACAATCATCTAGAGTTGCTAATACCTCCCTAAGCAATAAGCGGAGGTGTTCAAGCTTAAATTTAAAGGCCGTCATAGCAGAATCTGTCTGAGGAAGCGTCTTTCCTGAATCAGAAATTTCTCCCTCAGATAACAAATCCCTCGCCCCTTCAGAGCATTGTGAGGGCATATCAGATACGGCTACTAAAGCGTGAGACGGCTCAGCATTTTTCCTTAACCCAGAGCTGTCCCGCTTTCCTTGTAAACCAGGCAGTTTGGATAAAACTTCAGTGAGGGTTGTATTCATAACTGTGGCCATGTCTTGTAAAGTAAATTAATGTGACGCACTAGAGGTACTTGGCGTCACTTGTGCGGGCGTTACTGGTTGTGACACTTGGGGAGAGCTAGATGGCGAACCCTCAATTTACTTCTGACTGAGAATCATCTATTGCTCTATTTTTAAGTGCTAATATATGTTCTTTATAATTTATAGACATATCAGTACAATTGGGACACATTCTAAGAGGGGGTTCCACAATGGCTTCCAAACATATTTAACAAGGATTTTCCTTGGTGTCAGACATGTTAAACAGGCTAGTAATGTAACAAGCAAGCTTGGAAAACACTGTAATCAAAGTAAATAACACTTAGAAATAAAACGGTACTGTGCCTTTAAGAGAAAAAAAGCTGCACAAGTTCTGCAAAACAGTGTAAAAAAGCAGTAAACTTAACGACTTTTTTACAGTAGTATCTTACAGCCTTAGTAACTTTGCACAACTATGCAAATAAACAATTAACCCCTTAATGGCAAAACCGGATTGAAAAAACGTCAAAACCGGTAAAAAAAACTTTCAGCACCTTGCCACAGCTCTGCTGTGGCGCCTACCTGCCCTTCAGAACGATTTGTGGGGAAAAAAACCTCCTTTACAGCCCTCAAACACAGCAGGAACCTCTAGAGAAGCAGTTGGATGTCTCTAAGGAAAAGAAACTGCGCAACTGAGGCGCGAAAAGAAACTGCGCAACTGAGGCGCGAAAAGAAACTGCGCAACTGAGGCGCGAAAATAAGCCCCTCCCACCTCACTCGATGTTTTGAGGCCTATTAGAAAAACACCCGAGTGTCTCTTAATTAACCATGTGGGTTAAAAAACCCTAACACAAGCCACAATGACCCCTTTAGTCCCTTCAAAAAACGTTATAATTGCATCATTTACTGAACAAACAAAAATGTTTTTTCCTATCAGTGTCACCAGTAACAAATGAGCCCTTCAAGCAAGCTGAAATTCCTATCCAAGTGTCCGAATACAGCTTACCCTTCCCTCATGGGGATATTGCCAGCCTTTCCTAGAATAAACAGTCTGTCTAGAAAAATATAGACTGAACATACCTCATATGCAGCTTAGCCTGCAAACCGTTCCCACAACTGCACTTCCTAGTTACTTAGAGTAGGCAAAGAGAATGACTGGGGGTGGGGAGCTATATAGGCAGCTCTGCTGTGGGTGCTCTCTTTGCCACTTCCTCTAGGGGAGGAGAATATCCCACAAGTAAGGATGGATCCATGGACTCAATACATCTTACAAGAGAAAATTCCCTACATCTCCAGACTAACTCATCAATACTCTCACAGAGAGGTTGACATGACTACTTAAAACTCCAGTCCTATCTCAAAGGGCAGATACCCTTTTCTGGAATCTCTGAATCCTCTGCCACCTCCTAACGCGACGAAAGGGAAAGAATGACTGGGGTAATGAGTAAGTGGGAGGGATATTTAAGCCTTTGGCTGGGGTGTCTTTGCCAGGTGTTGTATTTTCCAACAGTAAGGAATGAAGCCATGGACTCTCCCTATCTTAGGAAGGAAATTAAAGGGACAGTCTAGTATAAATTAAACTTTCATTATACAGATAGGACTTTTAATTTTAATCAACTTTCCAATTTACTTTTATCATCAAATTTGCTTTTTTCTCTTGGTATTCTTAGTTTAAACTAAACATAGGTAGGCACATATGCTAATGTCTAAGCCTTTGAGGGCTGCCTCTTATCACATGCTTTTTAAATCTCTTTTCAACACAAAAAGACAGAAAGTACACATGGGACATATAGATAACACTGTGTTCAGGCACAGGGGGTTATTTAAGATTTAGCACAATACAATGCTAAATTTAAGACAATAGATCATAAACAGTCACAGTCATGTGATCAGGGGGCTGGAAGAAGGTTCCTAGATACAAGGTAATCACAGAGGTAAAAAGTATATTAATATAACTCTGTTGGTTATGCAAAACTGGGGAATGTGTAATAAAGGGATTATCTATCTTTTAAAACAATAACAATTCTATGGTAGACTGTCCATTTAAGTGTCTACATTTATTTTCATGAATGAAAGTTTCCCTCATTCAATGATTCATTACAAATATTGTTGATGGAATCACTGAAGTACAGTATCCTATGCTTTTACTTTGGGATATACTATTACATAACCTTTATTTAACTGTGATTTTTGTGCCCTATCTGATAGGACCACAGTATATAAATTGAATAACTTCTCGAACTTGGTGTTTAAAAATTGTTCACTGTTTAATAAAAGTTACATTTTGGCTTAAGTTTCCATGTCCCTTTAAAAATAATGGTACATACAATTATGAAGTTACTTATTCCATTAACAAAGCCAATTTACTTTAAAAAAAAAAACACCTTATTGAAACAAATACAAACATAACTGCAGTAAAAAGGAGGTTATCACTTACTTTGGATCAACAGTGCTCATGAGCTTTAAAAGCTGATCTGCTGCAAGAGACTAAAACAAAAACCGGTATTAAACATACAATATGGTAACACACAAAAATTTTTTTAAATGGGCAAATAACGTGGGTAAGAGTTAGTTACAAAGAAGGAAAGCTTTTGGATATAAATCTATTGTAATGTGTAATGTTTTGATAGAAATCTTAAAAATCTGTGGGGGGGTTTTATGATGCAGGAAAACATAATTTAAATGGTAGGTTTCTATAAAAGGCCTGAAGGTGAAAACATCTTATACATTATTTGCTGATATGACATATATGCTGCCCCTTATGATATTCAACTGTTAAGAAGAATAAAAGGGGTTTGATTAATGTGTGGCTTTTTTTTTTTTTTTTTTTACATTTTACTAAATTGGCATTAAGCTTAATTTTTATCATGTCTATTAACGAACAGCTATTGAACATTTAAAAATATATTTTTTTGTATGAAAATATGCTTATTCACTATATCAAAATATAATCTACTGATTAAATGAAATGGGACAATAATTATTTTGGTTGGACAGGGCAAAATGTTTATAAGTATTATATATATATATATAAAAAAAAAAAAGTAGTTAGTACATTATTTATGATACATAAAAACATAATTTATGCTTACCCGATACATTTATTTCTTTACGGATATGGCGAGTCCACGGAATCATCAATTACTAGTGTGAATATCACTCCTGGCCAGCAGGAGGCGGCAAAGAGTACCAGAGCAAAGCTGCTATATATGTCACTTCCCTTACCCATAATCCCCAAGTCATTCAGCAAAAGGAAAAAGAAGATAACACAAAAAGTGTAGGGGTGCCTGAGGTTTAGAAAAAAATAACTGTCATAAATAAAGGGTGGGCCATGGACTCACCATATCCGGAAATAAATAAATTTATCAGGTAAGCATAAATTAAAAAATAAATAAATGTTTTCTTTCCTAAGATATGGTGAGTCCACGGAATCATCAATTAAAAGTTGGAATCAATACCCAAGCAAGAGGAAACCAATGATTAGGGAGGGACAAGACAGGTAACCTAAACAGAAGGCACCACCGCTTAAAGAATCTTTCGCCCAAAAGAAGCCTCAGCCGAGGCAAAAGTATCAAATCTATAAAACTTTGAAAAAGTATGCAAAGAAGACCAAGATGCAGCCTTGCAAATCTGTTTCACAGAAGCTTCATTTTTGAATGCCCAGGAAGAAGAAACAGCCCTTGTGGAATGAGCTGCAATTCTCTCAGGTGGTTGCTGTCCAGCAGTCTCATAGGCCAAACTAATAATACTCAAACCAAAAAGAAAGAAGAAGTCGTAGCTTTCTGACCCTTGCGCTTCCCATGAAAACAAACAAAGCAGAAGACTGACAAAAGTCCTAAGTCACCTGAAGATAGAACTTCAAAGCACGCACAACATCTAGGTTGTGCAACAAACGCTCCTTAGAAGGATCAGGACACAAAGAAGTAACCACCATCTCCTGATTAATATTTCTGTTCGAAACAACCTTAGGTAGGAAACCTAACTTAGTACGTAGAACCACCTTATCAGAATGAAAAATAAGATAAGGAGAATCAAACTGCAGAGCCAAGAGTTCCGAAACTCTCTGAGCAGAAGAAATAGCAACAAGAAACAAAACTTTCCAAGATAACATCTTAATAGCTAAGAAATGCATAGGCTCAAACGGAGCCCGCTGTAAAACTAAGAACAAGGTTAAGACTCCAGGGAGGAGAAACAGGTTTAAACACAGGCCTGATCCGGACTAGAGCCTGACAAAAAGATTGCACATCTGGCGCATCCACCAAACGCTTGTGCAACAAAATAGACCATGCTGAAATCTGACCCCTTAGAGTACTAGCTGACAAACCCTTCTCCAGAGCCTCCTGGAAAAAAAGACAAAACAGTCCTAGGAATCCTGACTATACTCCAAGAGTAGCCTCTGGATTCACACCAATACAGATATTTACGCCATATCTTATAGTAAATCCTTCTAGTCACAGGCTTACGAGCCTGGATCAAAGTCTCAATGACCGACTCTGAAAACCCACGCTTAAATAAAATTAAGCGTTCAATCTCCAAGCAGTCAGCTTCAGAGAAATGAGATTTGGATGAAGGAAGGGACCCTGAAGTAGAAGGTCCTTCCTCAGAGGCAGTCTCCAAGGTGGAAGAGATGACATTTCTACTAGGTCTGCATACCAGATCCTGCGAGGCCACGCTGGTGCTATGAGAATCACCGACGCCCTCTCCTGCTTGATCCGGGCAATGACTCTTGGCATGAGAGCAAATGGAGGAAACAGGTATGCTCGACTGAAGTTCCAAGGAACCACCAGGGCATCTATCAAGCCCGGTGATCCCATGACCACCGAGATGCCATGAGATCCAGCTCCGGTTGCCCCCATTTGAGGATCAGACTGGAAAACACTCCTGGATGGAGTTCCCACTCCCCTGGATGAAAAGTCTATCTGCTCAGAAAATCCACTTCCCAATTGTCCACTCCTGGAAAGTAGATCGTGGATAGACTGCAATTGTGGGTCTCCGCCCACAGAATAATTCTGGCCACCTCTGTCATAGCCAAGGAACTCAGAGTTCCTCCCTGGTGGTTGATGTACGCCACTGATGTTATGTTGTCCGACTGGAACCTGATAAACCGGGCAAAAGCTGAGGCTAGTAGAGCATTGAAAAATCACTCTCAGTTCTAGGATGTTTATGGGGAGATCGGACTTCTCCCGAGTTCATAGACCCTGAACCTTCAATGATCCCCAGACTGCTCCCCAACCTAGAAGGCTGGCATCCGTGGTCACAATTACCCAGGAAGGTCTGTGGAAGTTCCCTGAGAGAGGTGTTCCTGAGACAACCACCATGGACTCTCCCTTGTCGCCTGATACAGATCTATTCGCGGAGACAGATCCGCATAGTCCCTGTTCCATTGTCTTAACATGCATAACTGCACAGGTATGAGATAGAACCGAGCAAACTGAATTATGTCCATGGAAGCTACCATCAGACCAATTACCTCCATACATTGAGCCACTGATAGCCGAGGAGAGGACTGAAGGGCAAGACAAGAATCAAAGATCTTTGACTTTCTGACTTCTGTCAGAAAAATCTTCATTAATAGGGAGTCTATTATGGTCCCCAAGAAAACTACCCTTGTAGCTGGAACCAGAGAACTTTTTCCCAGATTCACCTTCCATCCGTGGGAGCAAAGAAAAGACAACAAGATCTCTGTATGAGTTTGCTTTTTGAAAAGACGGCGCCTGAACCAGAGTGTCATCCAGATAAGGCGCCACTGCAATGCCCCGAGACCGAAGCACTGCCAAAAGAACCCCCAGAACCTTTGAAAAATTCTGGGAGTCGTGGCAAGACCGAATGGAAGAGCCACAAACAAAGCGATTGCCTAAAAAAAGCAAACCTCAGAAACTTGTGAAGATCCTTGTGAATAGGAACATGAAGGTAAGCATCCTTTAAATCTATGGTTGTCATGAACTGACCCTCCTGAACCAAGGGAAGGATGGAACGAATAGTTTCCATCTTGAAGGATGGTACTCTGAGAAACTTGTTTAAACACTTCAGATCCAGAATTGGTCTGAAAGTTCTCTCTCTTTTTTTGGGAATCACAAACAGATTTGAGTAAAAACCCAGACCCTGTTCCTGCGGAGGAACAGAAACTATTATCCCCAGGGCAGAAAGATACTTGACAATTTAAGAACGCCTCTCTTTATCTGGTCTAGAGAGGAGAAATCTGCCTCTGGGGGAGGAAGGTCTTGAATTCTATCTTGTACCCCTGAGAAACTATGTCCACCGCCCAGGGGTCCGAAACATTTCTTTTCCAGGCTTGAACAAAAAAAGAAAGTCTGCCCCTTACTGGGCCAACCCTTTATGCTGACTTGGAGTCAGACGCAAATTTCTTAGACTGTTTCCCCTTGTTCCAAGACTGACCAGACTTCCAGGAAGACGGATTGTTCTTGCTTAGAGGAAGAAAAGGACTTACACCCCTAAAGTTGCAAAAGGAACGAAAATTACTCAGACGTCCTGTTTATTCCTTTTATCCTGAGGAAGAAAAGAACCCTTTCCACCCGTGATATCAGAAATTATTTCAGCCAAACCAGGACCAAACAAGGTCTTACCCTTGTAAGGAATTGCTTAAAACCGCAAAACCATATATTTTAGCTCCCAGCTTAACTTGTAAAGAAGCATCCGTGATAAAGGAGTTAGCTAACTTAAGAACCTTAATCCTATCCTGGATCTCCTCAAGAAGAGTATCTGTCTGAACAGAATCAGATATAGCATTAAACCAGTAAGCTGCTGCACTGGTAACAGTGGCAATACACAACGCAGGCTGTCATTGTAGACCCTGGTGTACATACATCATTTTTAATAAAGCCGCCAACTTCTTATCCATTGGATCTTTAAAAGAACAACTATCCTCTAGGGGAATAGTAGTCCTCTTAGCCAAAGTGGAAATTGCTCCTTCCACCTTAGGAACCTTTTTCCACAACCCCTAATAGAGTAAGCAATAGGAAACTTCTTAAAAGTTGGAGATGGAGAAAAAGAAATTCCAGGTCTCTCCCACTCCCGTGCAATAATCTCAGAAGCATGGTCAGGTACAGGAAATACCTCCACTGCAGAGGAAACATCAAAATGTGTATTCAGCTTAATAGTCTTCTTAGGTTTAACTTGGATAGTCGTATCAGAGTCGTCCAAAGTAGCCAAAACCTCCTTAAGTAGTGTTTCAGCTTAAACCTGAAGGAAACGACTTCAGAATCAGAAGTTATTAAACTGAACCCTGGTAACAGCTGATAAGGTATTCAACCAGTACCCGCCTGGTATAAGGACACTCTAGAACTGCCCAAAGTCCAAGAAAAATTGTCACGAAGGATCGATAAATGAACTAGAAAACATTCTATTTAACAAGTGCGCAACTTCCGCTGAAGTGCCCATGCGACTTAAATCACAAGTATCGGTTCCAGAGAACGTTAATAAAAACGAAATTCTAACAGATAAGAGCTTAAGAAAAAACAAATTAAACATCCATCCGGTTAAAAAAAATAAAATGAAGGCAGCACCCATCGGGTGAATGCGGATGACAAAGGGACCAGCTGATTCAAAGCCCCATTCACCTTAACTCGAACTGGAACTGAAAAACAAAGAAAAACGGTGACGTTAAGGAGATTGGCTTCATCCCCAAACGTCATATCCATTTGCCACCCGGCTTCTAAGGCCTCGGATCCCTCAGCCCACTAGGAATGGGATCCTCCAACATTGCCAAAACATGTCTTAAAAGAACACGAAGGCGAGCCAGCCTATAACCGAAGGCAAAATCATCCCTCGCCGGATCAACTG
This sequence comes from Bombina bombina, assembly GCF_027579735.1. NCBI lineage: Eukaryota > Metazoa > Chordata > Amphibia > Anura > Bombinatoridae > Bombina > Bombina bombina. The sequence goes on from NC_069508.1 coordinate 145,031,060, forward strand.
AAGACCCTGGCACCGAGATAGGGGCCCCTGAAGACTCAGGGGCAAACGCTTCCCCAGAAGGCCAAACTGAATCGGGCGATCCCACGCTCGATGGGCCCTGGTTAACGGAACACGGACAATATCTTAGAAATACTTCAGCGCAATAGAAATGGCCATCCGGAACCATGCTGTAACCTCTGGAGGAAACAAGCCACCCTCCGGTGAAGGAGTAAAGGCCATAGGGACACCTGCTTGCGTAGCCGGGAAATGGACTGGGGCACTTGCTTCACGGGTCATGGAAACCTTGGAGGCGGATGGCTCAACGCACTCTAAGCTCCCTGCTATGGGAGAAGAGAGTACTCTAGAAAGGCAATTTGAAAATAACTGATGGGCATTGATTACCCGGGCCATTTCATATTCATCACAAGACACAACCATTACATTCACATATCAAAATAAAATGAAACAATCTTACCGGAATCTATGCCGAATCTAGGAACACGGCCCTTCAAGTGGGACAGATAGTAGCCTGGCTTCTGACATGGACTTGAGTGAAGAAAGGTAGGCAGCGAAACTCGTCAACGCTGATTACCAAGGAGCTGTTAATATGTGTCGGGATGGGTTCTCAGTAAAACTTCCCCTGCATCTCCGGACACTAACTTTCATCCATGCTCTCACTGAGAGGCTGACAGGATTACTTAAAACGCCAGTCCCATTGCGAAGAGTAATAAGAGACTCTCTCAAACTTCTGACACTTCTCTACCAAACTCCTGTGATGAAAGGCAAAGAATGACTGGGGCATGAGGGAAGTGGGGGAGGTATTAAAGCCTTTGGCTGGGGTGTCTTTGCCTCCTCCTGGTGGCCAGGTTCTGTATTCCCAAAAGTAATGAATGCTGCTGTGGACTCTTCCCTTTTAAGAAGAATATTATTATAATTTAAAAAAAAAAAAAAAATATATTAAATTCTCATTTTTATTATAAATAAAAAGGGAAAATTGTGCTACTGTTACTTTAAATAATAGAATAAAAAAATGTTACAGAAAAACGCAACCAGCCCCAGGCACCCTCTACACCTCAGCAATTCTGCTGAGGTGCCTACCTGACCTGCTGACCACCAAACCAAGAAAAAAAAAAAACAAAAAAAAAAAAAAAAAAAAAAAACCTTTTCACAGTAACTGCTTGAAACGACAAAAAGGCTCGAAAGAGAAGCTTCCAGAATTACAGATGCTCCGTAATAACAGGCACAGCAACTCCAGCGCTAACAGGAAGTTAAAAAAACTGCGCAAAAACACACAGCCAGCCTCAGAAACAGAACCGCCCTGATCAGGGGCAGTCCCAGCAAACTTAACTATAAACAGAAAAGTAAAACATGGCCATAAAGTGCAGAAAACACATGTACCCCAAAACAGAACAGTTTATTTTAAATTGAGCCACCAATGAAATAAAATAAACTCTCCCATAAACAGAGCCTGCTTAGCTGCCACAAAATAACTTCCTAGGAAGTAAAGTTAAAATATACATCCCAGCAGCTTTTAAGCTGAATTAGTGCCAGATTCTTCCTAAATAAGAAAAATAAAATTGGCAGTTAAATTAAAATTCAACTACTGTCCGGCAGCAGGACAGCTCACCTGGTTTGAGAGGTGCTATCCCTCACATGGACCTGTGGACAAAAGATGAGACTGAGTAAACTTACTCAGGCTATCTGAATAGGGCAGCAAGAATGTTTGGGAAAACGCAGAAGGGATTTTACCCTACAAATTCCCAATTGCTTAAAACCCACCACTGCCCTACTGAAGAGACTAACATGGGCTAAGGCTAAACCCCAGAAAAGATCAGAGCAAACCTACTCTGCTTTTAAAATAACAAAATCTTGATTGAAGATCAGACACCAAAACGTCACCTCCTTGCACCGCAGGTGAAGAGAATGACTGGGAATTATGGGTAAGGGAAGTGAAATATATAGTAGCTTTGCTGTGGTGCTCTTTGCCTCCTCCTGCTGGCCAGCAGTGATATTCCCACTAGTAATTGATGATTCCGTCGACTCACCATATCTTAGAAAAGAAATAAGACAAATACGTTATAAATACCCCCTTTAATCATTTTAAACACACATTTTGCTTTGCTCAAAAATAAGAATTATTCCAGTAATCCAATTTGTCATCTTCGAAACAAATACATTTTAGGAAGAAAAAAAAATATAATATTTTGTGTTGGATATAGCGAAATTAGAATTTAGGAGCTGTTGAAGTAAAAACCATGAATATGAACTAGAGCCCCAACAGATTAGATTATTAGGTTTAAAACATTGCAGGAGATGCTATAAAGTGTTGGATATTGTGAACAGTAAGATTCAGCAACCTTAGTATGTTCCCAAGAACTACTTGCATAATGCATCGCTTTGTATATCATTGGGGGATGTTACTCTAGAAACAGATGGTTATAAATAACACATTTAGTGCTAACAATAGTATTTTTGTAATTTTTTTAAAAAAAAATGCTTTAATGAGACAAATAATAAAGAGGAGCCTCTAATGGAGTTTATCTCCATGTTTTATATTGCTTGTCTAACAGCCTATAACCTCATACTTAGCAGTGGTTTGTAGTTTAGATAGATAAAAGTTAATTCTGCTCCCGGATTGAAGGAGTTCAGCATAGATTAATTTGAATCACCTATGTGACTGATTTAACTCACAGAATCTCCGTATATAGCACCATATCATCTCTGCACCAGATTATTCAAACTAGACAAGACAATGTGTTTTTAATATGGTTTGAATGGCAATTGTGTGTATGAATTGTAATGACTATCACCTAATTTTCTTTTAATAAGTGCCAATAAAAGCTGTGTTTTACTTTTAGTGATAATATTTAGCTACTGTATACTCTTTAAAATGTTGTCAAGCTCTTTTTGACTTCGTTATCCAAGTAAAACTTTCTAGTTAACTACACCCCTCCACATTTGTGCAGGAAATAAAACAGAAGAGAGTTGTAGGATATACCTGTGTGTTTAGATTTGCTCCAGGAAGGGTAAGAGCTGCAAGGGTCGGATCAATTGTAGGAGCTCCCAAGGCTGCAAGAGGAACAGCCCCAATCTGTGTGTTTAGAGCACAAAATGTTAGCAAACTAGTTTATCAGTGCATACGCTTATTACATGGCATTCAACGTGTAATTACATTTGTAACTTTCTTTAAATTGTTTAATACTCCCCCTATATGGCAGCAGTTTAGCAAGAATGTAATACATTTGCAAGAGCACTAGATGACAGCACTATTACCAGCCGTATAGTTCTCCAGATGCCTAACAGGGTATCTCTTCAATCAAGAATATCATGGAAATTAAGTTAATTGGAAACTTTTTTATTTTTAAAACAGTATGCTCTGTCTGTATCACAAAAGAACATTTTTGTTTCATGTGCTTTTAATACGTAAAACCATAGAAACCTTTGGAATGATTATATAAAAACTTTTACAACTAAAATATGAAGAGTCAAACTGAACATATCTATAATTGCGTATGCCGGACAAATGGAAAAAACACTGCATATAGAACGAAGTCAACAAACATATTGGCCGCTAACCCCAAAATATATGTATCCAAATTGTTAAACACAAAAAAAAAACAAAAAAACTGAAAATCTTTAGTTATGTTACACAAAAATGGGAAAAATAAAGTACATTACAAATTTTATTTTTAATTAAAAGGAACAGTAAAGTAAAAATGTAAAATTACACGCTTTGTCTAAATCATGAAAGGTTAACAACTTCCCTCTTATCAAGTTACTTTCCTTCCTTGGTATCTTGTTGAAAAGCATACCTAGATAGGTTTAAGAGCAGCACTGCACCACTGGGAGTTAGCTGCCGATTGGTGGCTGCACATACATGCCTCGTCATTGGTTCACCTGTATTCAGCTAGCTCTCAACAGTGCACTGATGCTCCTTCAACAAAAGATACTAAGATAATTGAAAGTTGTTTAAAACTACAAGCGCTATCTGAAAGATTTTTTTGGGGGGGTTTCACGTCCATTAAACAATTTATATTTACAATATTTTAAGTGTTATGGAAATCTATAAAAAAAAAAAAAAAAAAAAGGGAAAAGTATTTAACCATCCATGAGTGTTAAAAACAGTAAATGGTAGATGCTTAAGCTGCAAACAACTGTTGTGACACAGAAGTGTCCAACCCTAGGGGGCGCTATAATAATAACAATGGAATAATATCATAGTAATGGGAGTGTGGATCTAGTGGTGATATGACTATATAGGTGATATATGATTATAGATTGAATTATAAACATTAGTCTATTATAGTCATAATAGATGTTGATAGAAACGCCCTCTTTTTTGTGATTGTTTTTTCACAGATTCCTGATAGATGCTTAAGCTGCATGCAATCTTAAAGTCTTGTATCCTCAATCTGCCTATTAGTTGTTTAATTCAAGCTTGTGATTTACCAATCTGCTTTTGTTTTAAACAAAGAGTGTGGTGTGCGTCTGCTACAAGGCACATGTCATCAATGGAATCCAAGTATGCTCCTCCATTATTACATAGAAAATCCCCTTTTTACATTAATAATGCTGCAGTAGCAACTTATTAGGTTTCACCAAAACTGAGGCAACATCATTAAAGGGACAGTATACACTCATTTTCATATAACTGCATGTAATAGACACTACTATAAAGAATACGATGCACAGATACTGATATAAAAATCCAGTATAAAACTGTTTAAAAATGTACTTAGAAGCTCTCAGTTTAGCTCTGTTGAAAAGGTAGCTGGAAAGCCCACTGCAAGTGGGAAATAAGACAACCCCCCCTCCCCCTTCTTTTGCATATGAAAAGACCATTTACACAAACAGGAGCAAGCTGGAGTAGGTATCTGACGGTATTCCCATAAAACTTTGGGGCTTAGTTAGGAGTCTGAAAATCAGAACAATGTTATTTAAAAATAAGCAAAACTCTACATAAAAAAACAAAACTTTATGGGCTATATAAATAGATCTACAAAACATTTATGCAAAGAAAAAATGAGCGTATAATGTCCCTTTGAAAAAGTGACACTGCAAATATGTGATTTTTATTGTATTTTATTAAAAAACAGATGCTCACTTAATGCAAAATTAAATTTAACCCCTGAACAACCAGCACCATACCATGTACTGTGCTGGTCATTAAGCCCTTAAGGACCAGCGTTGTACCCTGTAAGACGATGCTGTCCTGGGCCTCTCTCTGCCGCGATCACGCTAAAGTAGCGAGATGGAGTTATTTCTGCATGCCCCATGAGTAGGGCAGTGCAGAAATAGATGTGCAGAAGTAACCGACGCAGAGAGGGACACTCGGGCAGCGGTGGTGCAGATCTTTGGTGGTATGGGAGGGTTAGGAGGGAGGGCGGCCCATCACTGGAGCGGGACGGGAGCAACTGCTACGCTACAGAAAAACAAAAACTCAGAGCTGCAGGGAGGGGGAAGGAGTGAGGGGGAGGAGGTGGTAGAGGGGGGGGGGGGAATCCTATGATGGCAGGGACGATTAGAGGGTAGCGAAATAATCTTGGAGGGAGTTTGGCAGCTACACTATTCTAATTTATTTTTTCTTCATTAAAATAAATTAAAAATAATAGAAAACTGGGTACTGGCAGAGCCAGTACCTAAGATGGAGCTTTTTGGGAGGAATCAGGGAGGTGGGAAGGTAAGGGTGTAATCCAACACTAAAAAAAAAAAAAGTGTCAAACTGCATACTGGCAGACTGTCTGCCAGTACTTAAAGAGACACTCAATCAAAATTAAACTTTCATTATTCAGATAGAGTATGCAATTTTAAACAACTTTCTAATTTACTTCCATTAACAAAATGTGTACAGTCTTTTTATATTTACACTTTTTGAGTCACCAGCTCCTACTGAGCATGTGCAAGAATAAGTGTGTATGCATTTGTGAATGGCTGATGGCTGTCACATGGTACGTGTATGCATTTGTGATTGGCTGATGGCTGTCACATGGTACAGGGGGAGTGGAAAGAGACATAACTTTTAAAGTCAGTAAAAAAAATCTACTACTCATTTGAAGTTCAGACTAAGTGCTATTGCATTGTCTTGTTATCTTGCATTTGTTGATTATGCAAATCTACAGTGTTGACTAGTCCTTTAAGATAAGGGTGACCATTGGGGGGTGGGGGAGGGAAGAGAGCTGTTTGAGAGGGATCAGGGGGTGGGAAGTGTCAGGTGGGAGGGTAATCTCTACACTAAAGCTAAAATTAACCTTAAAAGCTACCGATTAACCCCTTCACTGCTGGGAATAAGAAATGTGGTGCGCAGCTACACTTAGCGGACTTCTAATTACCAAAAAGCAATGGCAAAGCCCTATATGTCTGCTATTTCTGAACAAAGGGGATCCCAGAGAAGCTTTTACAATAATTTGTGCCATGATTGCACAAGCTGTTTGGAAATAATTTCACTGAGATACCTAAAGTTTGTGAAAAAGTTAACTTTTTTTTTTATTTGATCACTTATGGCGTTGAAATGGTGGCATGAAAAATACCAAAATGGGCCTAGATCAATACTTTGGGTTATCAACCAAAAAAATATATAGTTTTGATAGGTAAATAAAAAAGGCTCTATTTCTGAACGCAGTGATGGCAAAAATGCTCTGGTCTTTTGGGGAAGTTTTAGTCTGAAATGCCTGGTTCTTAAAGGGTTAAAGGGACACAAAACCCAATTTTATCTTTCATAATTCAGACAGAGCATGCCATTTTAAGCAAAGTTCTAATTTACCCCTATTAAACATTTTCTTTGTTCTCTTGGTATCTTTATTTGAAAAAGCAGGAATATAAGCAAACGAGCCGGCCCATTTTTGGAGCAGCACTGTAAGTAATTTTTAAATAAATACCCCTCTGCATCAAAAGGTGATTTTTTTAACTTCACTAAGTTTCCGGAGTGTCTCTTTGTGGGCTCAATAGCCTGACACTTCACTTTTGGAGCTGAATACCAGAGGGAGCAAGCCAGTGGGCTAATTTATACCGAGCCTGCGCCTTTAGCCCTATTTGTTAGTGCTCCAGACTTAAGTATCCTTCCTCTGAGTGAATGTGTCTAGGAGTGGAATCTTTTACATGATATACTGTGCCATTGGAGCACCTTCTTGTTCTTTTAGTTCAATGTTTGGGGTGTCAATTGTGAAGAGCTGATCCTGCTATACATCTGAGGACTATCTGTGGTACCCAGTATGGGCACCTTTGTTAAGTTGGACTAAATGGGACATTTGTTATTGGTGAAAAAGTAATGCAGACCCATAGCTTAAAAGCTGAAATAAACTTGGTGATCCTATATAGAAATAGCTAAAAAAGGAAATTTATGCTTACCTGATAAATTGATTTCTTCTACGATACAACGAGTCCACGGATTTCATCCTTACTTGTGGGATATTAACCTCCTGCTAACAGGAAGAGGCAAAGAGCACCACAGCAGAGCTGTATATATATAGCTCCTCCCTTCCCTCCACCCCCAGTCATTCGACCGAAGGTTTAGGAAGAGAAAGGAAAAGCTAAAGGTGCAGAGGTGACTGAAGTTGAGAAAATAAAATATAATCCGTCTTAAAATGACAGGGAGGGCCGTGGACTCGTCGTATCGTAGAAGAAATCAATTTATCAGGTAAGCATAAATTTCCTTTTCTTCTACAAGAGATACGACGAGTCCACGGATTTCATCCTTACTTGTAGAATACCAAAGCTACAGGACATGGATGAAACGGGAGGCACAAGACAGAGACCCAAACGGAAGGCACCACTTCTTGAAAAACCTTTCTCCCAAAAACAGCCTCAGAAGAAGCAAAAGTATCAAATTTGTAAAATTTAGAAAAAGTATGAAGAGACGACCAAGTTGCAGCCTTGCAAATCTGTTCAACAGAAGCATCATTTTTAAAAGCCCATGTGGAAGCCACAGCCCTAGTAGAATGAGCCGTAATTCTTTCAGGAGGCTGCTGTCCAGCAGTCTCATAAGCCAGGCGGATAATACTCCACAGCCAAAAAGAAAGAGGTAGCCGTAGCTTTCTGACCCCTACGCTTTCCAGAATACACAATGAATAATGAAGATGATTGACAGAAATCCTTAGTTGCTTGTAAGTAAAACTTCAAGGTTATGTAAGAGACGCTTCTTCTTAGAAGGATTAGGACACAAGGAAGGAACAACAATTTCCTGATTAATATTCTTATTTGAAACAACCTTAGGAAGAAACCCAGGTTTGGTACGCAAAACCACCTTATCAGAATGAAATATGAGATAAGGCGAATCACATTGTAAAGCTGAAAGCTCAGAAACTCTTCGAGCAGAAGAAATAGCAACCAAAAACAGAACTTTCCAAGATAACAACTTAATATCTATGAATGCATGGGTTCAAACAGAACCCATTGAAGAACTCGAAGAACTAAATTCAAACTCCAGGGAGGAGTAATCGGTCTAAATACAGGCTTAATTCTGGTTAGAGCCTGACAAAAAGCCTGAACATCTGGCACATCTGCCAAACGTTTGAAGCAAAATTGATAAAGCAGAAATCTGTCCCTTTAAGGAAATTGCTGATAACCCTTTCTCCAAACCTTCTTGGAGAAAAGACAGAATCCTGGGAATCCTGACTTTACTCCATGAGTAACTCTTGGATTCACACCAATAAAGATATGTACGCCATATCTTATGATAGATCTTTCTAGTGACAGGCTTACGAGCCTGTATCAAAGTATCGATGACCGAATCAGAGAATCCCCGCTTAGATAAAATCAAGCGTTCACTCTCCAAGCAGTCAGCTGCAGAGAATTTAGATTTGGATGTTGGAAAGGTCCTTGAATGAGAAGGCCCTGTCTCAAAGGAAGTTTCCACGGTGGCAGAGAGGACATGTCCACTAGATCCGCATACCAAGTACTGCGTGGCCACGCATGCGCTATCAGTATTACTGAAGCTCTCTCCTGTTTGATCCGAGCAATCACGCGTGGAAGGAGTGGGAACGGTGGAAACACAAACTAGGCTGAACGACCAAGGCACTGCCAGGACATCTATCAGTTCGGCCTGAGGATCCCTCAAACTGGATCCGTAACGTGGAAGCTTGGCATTCTGACGAGATGCCATCAGATCTAATTCCGGTCTGCCCCATTGTCGAATCAATGAAGCAAACACCTCCGGATGGAGTTCCCACTCCCCCGGATGAAAAGTCTGACGACTTAGAAAATCCGCTTCCCAGTTCTCTACTCCTGGGATGTAAATTGCCGATAGATAACAAGAGTGGGCCTCCGCCCATCGGATTATCTTTGATACTTCTATCATCGCTAAAGAACTCCTTGTTCCCCCCTGGTGATTGATATACGCCAGTGTCGTGATATTGTCCGACTGGAATCTTATGAATTTGGCCGAAGCCAACTGAGGCCACACCTGAAGCGCATTGAATATTGCTCTCAGTTCCAGAATATTGATTGGAAGTAGAGACTCCACCTGAGTCCAAACACCCTGAGCCTTCAGGGAATTCCAGACTGCACCCCAGCCCAGAAGGCTGGCGTCCGTTGTCAATATCACCCATGAGGGTCTGTGGAAACACGTCCCCTGGGACAGATGATCCGGCGACAAACCACCAAAGAAGAAAGTCTCTGGATCCAGATTTATCGGAGGAGATAAATTTGCATAGTCCCCATTCCACTGTCCGAGCATGCACAGCTGCAGTGGTCTGAGATGAAAGCGAGCAAACGGAATGATGTCCATTGCCGCTACCATTAATCCAATTACCTCCATACACTGAGCCACTGATGGCCGAGGAACGGACTAAAGTGCTCGGCAAGTATTTAGAATCTTTGATTTTCTGACCTCTGTTAGAAATATTTTCATGTCTACCGAGTCTATCAGAGTTCCCAAGAAGGGAACCCTTGTCCGTGGAACTAGTGAACTCTTTTCTATGTTCACCTTCCAACCGTGAGTTCTCAGGAACGACAACACTGTATCCGTGTGAGATTTTGTCAGATGATAAGTTGACGCCTGAATCAAAATATCGTCCAGATAAGGCGCCACTGCTATGCCCCGCGGTCTGAGAACCGCTAGAAGGGACCCTAGAACCTTTGTGAAGATTCTGGGAGCTGTGGCCAACCAGAAGGGAAGAGCCACGAACTGATAATGTTTGTCCAGAAAGGCAAACCTTAGGAACTGATGATGATCCTAGTGAATAGGAATATGAAGGTATGCATCCTTCAAGTCCACGGTAGTCATATATTGACCCTCCTGGATCATTGGTAAAATTGTATAGTCTCCATCTTGAACGATGGGACTCTGAGAAATTTGTTTAGACACTTGAGATCTAAAAATTGGTCTGAAAGTTCCCCCTTTTTTGGGAACCACGAAAAGATTGGAGTAAAACCCCTGTCCCTGTTACAATTTTGTAACGGGACAAATTACTCCCATGGTATAGAGGTCTTTTACACAGCGTAAGAACGCCTCTTTTTTTTCTTAAAAGTAGGAGGAGGAGAGAACGGTATACCTGGTCTATTCCTTTTTTACAATTTCCGAAATTCTTTTAGGAACCGGAAAACGTCAGTGTAAGTAGGCACCTCTAGATATTTGTCCATCTTACACAACTTCTCTGGTGGTATCATAATAGGGAGGTTTTAGCGACACTGGATGATTGTGACCCTAAGTAACAGGCGGAGGTGTTCAAGCTTAAATTTAAAGAACATGACGTCCGAAATCTGAGGCAACATATTTCCGGATTCTGAAAATTCTCCCTCAGACAGTAATTCCCTGACCCCCAACTCAGAGCACTGTGAGGGTACATCGGAAATAGCCAATAAAGCATCAGAGGATTCAGTATTCACATTAATACCTGACCTACTGCGTTTACCCTGTAACACTGGTAATTTAGATAATACCTCTGTAAGGGTAGTTGACATAACTGCAGCCATCTCCTGCAGAGTAAAAGAATTAGACGCACTAGAGGTACTTGGCATCGCTTGTGTGGGCGTTAAAGGTTGTGACACTTGGGGAGAATTGGATGGCATATCTTGATCCTCTTCAGACTGAGAATCATCCTTAGGCACACACTTTCTTTACCTAAAATATGCTTTTTACATTGTAAAGCCCTTTCAGTACAAGAGGTACACAAAGTAAGAGGGGGTTCCACAATGGCTTCTAAACACATAGAGCAGTTAGTATCCTCAATGTCAGACATGTTGAACAGACTAGCAATAACCACAATAGTCGTTAAACACTTTATTTATTGATTTAAACAATTTTTTGAAAAAACGTGTACTGTGCCTTTAAGAATAAAAAAAAGCGCACAATTTTTTCCAAACTGCCTCAAAAAGTTAACGCTTTAAAATTAACTACACATTAAAAATAGTGCCAAAAATTATTGCACCCCAAGAGCAAGGGTAGAAATTAACCTCTAAAAGATTTTTATAGACACAAATATGTTTGATTCGAAAAAATAACCCCTGCACCTCGCCACCTGCCCCCAGGGTGCTGCAAAATGACTCGACAACGATCCGGAAAACAGAACACCAGTTTAGGCCCAACCGGAGCTAATGCCTGCTGCCTTCTCAGCCAGAGTAAAGTGCGCGTCTAAGCGCGCAAAAATAGGCCCCGTCCACCATGGATGGTGATCACATAAGACTGTACAACCGCATGGGAAGCGGTTTAGTAATAAAGCCATGTGGATTTTGTTTACCCCTAAGCACAACACAAATATACAGCCATACTGATTATTTGATCTCACAAATAAAAACCGTTAAGCTGCCTCTCCCAGTGTCCCTTTATATTGCTGCTTTTAAGCACTTTATAAATGCTTAGCCCAGTACTATGTCAATAAAATAAATAAACACAGGTTTTTCAGTAATACCCTTTGTTCACAGGTCTACTGCTTACCCCTTCCCTTGCAGGGAAAAAAATGTCAGCCAGTTCTGATATACCAAGTCTCCTCAGAAAAAAAAAGGACTGAACATACCTCAATGCTGCTTGTAGCATAACACCGTTCTCCACACTGAAGATTTCTCTTGCACTACCTTCAGAAGCTCTGTGGGAACCAACATGGATCTTGGTTACATCTGCTAAGATCATCAACCTCAAGGCAGAAAGCTTTTTCCATATCTCTCTGAGGAAAATAGTACTCACCAGTACCATTTAAAATAAAAAACTTCTTGATTGAAGAAACTAAAACCTCACTTTACCTCTTCCTAGTACTAACACAGGCAAAGAGAATGACTGGGGTGGAGGGAAGGGAGGAGCTATATATACAGCTCTGCTGTGGTGCTCTTTGCCACTTCCTGTTAGCAGGAGGTTAATATCCCACAAGGATGAAATCCGTGGACTCGTCATATCTTGAAGAAAGCATTTGCTCATCCTTTCTCCTATGCACGATTTGCACTCAAATTTTTTTTTTTTTTAAAGGAAAACCCATGCATGCAATAGTTTAAACATTAAACACTATGGGCTCTATTTATCATTCCAATTCTCCTATATTTTCTCCTAAAAGTTCTCATGAGAAATAATTCTATTTATCATTCAAAAATACTCCTAAAATTGGGCAAGTTCGACTGTAAAATTCTCCTACTCTGTTCTAACTCTCCTTGGAGAACATGTTCTCCAAAAAAAGGGTTAAATTAGATCTTTTTAGTTGTATTTCATATAGTTCTCCTTATAATCCTCCTAGTTACAAATTTATCATTTATATTCTCCTGTGGAGGACTGAAAGTTCTCCTGCAAGTTCCTACCTTAAAGTTCTCCATAGCTACAGTGGAGAACAGCATTAGAAATCTATTCTCTACCAGTTGTAGAAGCAGTTAGACACAAAAAAGGGCTCTACAAGGTGCAAAAATGATCTATAATAAAGCACAATAATAATGGTTATTGGAGTGCAATAATAATTTATGATGGAGTAAAAAAAAAAAATATAATGGAGCACCAAAATAATATATAACAGAGCACAAAAATGATATCTATAGGGGCATAAAAATAAGATATAAAAAAGCGCTAAAATTGAAGCACAAAAACAATGAAAATGTAGATCTATTTTCTTATATGAATGTTTGCTGAAGAGGGGCGTTAACAAAGTTACTAGGAAGGCTGTATAAAGATTTCTATTGGTTTATATATGATTGACATGGAGAATAGTTGCTTATTTTTAGTGATAAATAAGGAGAAGATACTAATCCGACTGGAGAAATTTATCATTAGTTCTCCCCAGCTCTCCCATGGAGAAAAAACAATTTTTTTATGATAAATATGGGTGCACATGTGCTCCTCTCCTAAGGAGAGCTGTGGAGAACTGATAGGAGAACAGAAAGGAGAATTCCCCAAATGATTGGTAAATGGAGCCCTATGTATTCAAAGAAAAGATTAGTCTGAGAATAACATGTAGATGTATTATTATTATTTTTTAAATGTAATTAGCTGTTTAAATAGTGACAAAATAAGAGTAACGTTTTTGTGTCTATAAAACAATTGGAGCTGCCAAAGTTGTAACTAATGTTACCTTCTTTGCTGTGGCCAATTAGGGACAGTTTTAAATAGGCCACTAGTGTGTGATGTCAATGGCTGTGTGGAATAGAACAGTGTTCTGCACTTCCACTTGAACTGAAAAGCTCACAATTTCAGAATGCAATTACAGAAAAAGGAAATAATGACAGTATAATTGCAGAGTTTTTTTTATATGTAAGATTTATCTATTTCCATCACAAAGTTTATTACATTATTTTAAGATTATTATTTTTACAGAATGCATTTAAATTTGATCTGATCCCATAAGTGGAGGCTCCTCCATTGGGGCAGAATGGGCAGTGCCCCACAAGCTTTATGGGGCAAAAAAATAAAATAAAAAAAAATTCCATTTAATTGATAGGTGGACAGTCAAGTTAAAGGGACATTATACACTCATTTTTTCTTTGCATAAATGTTTTGTAGATTATCTATTTATATAGCCCATAAAGTTTTTTTTTTTAAATAAATGTATAGTTTTGCTTATTTTTAAATAACATTGCTCTGATTTTCAGACTCCTAACCAAGCCCCAAAGTTTTATGTGAATACTGTCAGCTACCTTCTCCAGCTTGCTCCTGTTTGTGTAAAGGGTCTTTTCATATGCAAAAGAAGGGGGAGGGGGGGGAGTGTCTTATTTGCCACTTGGCAGTGGGCTTTCCAGCTACCTTTTCAACAGAGCCAAACTGACAGCTTCTAAGTAAGTTTTTAAACAGTTTTATACTGGATTTTTATATCGGTATCTGTGCATCTTATTCTTTATAGTAGTGTCTATTACATGCAGTTATATGAAAATGAGTGTATACTGTCCCTTTAATATATATTTTTCAGGTAGTCAGGTTAATTTTTTTTTTCAGAAGGAAGTGGAGTGGTGTTTTTGAGGTTAGTACTTTAAAATAATAAAGCTTATAATAATAAAAAAAAATATTGTCATAATTAAGATCTAGGGGCGTTTTTTAAATGTGCCCTGTCTGAGAGCACTTTTACACATCCTTAGTCTGCCCCTTTTACATATTTATCACATCACCCATTAAGTTTCCATCTGGACGTTTAGCTACAAACGTCTTTGAAAAAAGCAGCCCTCCTATTGGTTGATAGCATGGGGGCGGGTGGGGTTACACACAGGCTTGTTAAATCCCGGATATTGTATAGAAAAAAACTTCTGCCTTGTTAATCCATCTCTTGGACATGTGGGGTGGACTGTTATATGGCTGTCAGTGGTTGAGCTCAAGCAAGGCACTGATCCTGCCTCTAACAGTGACTCAGGCTGTGTCTGCTAACTGCTTTTATTCCCACTCCCCCTTGGAGCTGGCTAATGTTACATTCTTACACAGGAATGATGTTAACTAGTAAGTAAGCCACCACTCTACACTCAGAAAGTTCCTAAACACTGATATGCTTTATACACTTTGCTGACTCTGAGCACGATATATAAAGCATATCAGTGTTTAGGAAGTTCCTGATGGCAGCGTGGTGGGTTAGTTACTAGTTAAAATCATTCCTGTAAGGCTGTAACTTTAGCCGGCTGTAAGGGGGAGTGGGAAAACAAGCAGTCAGCAGACGCAGCCGGAGTCACTGTAACAAGAAGCAGCTGCAGGTAACTGGCCTAATACCCAGTCAACCTTCTGTAGCAGCCGATAGCCTCCCTTCCCTCTGTCCCAGTGCGGAGCTGACAGTCTCTTATTTGTAAGGTTTATTTGTTGTTAAGGGGAAACTTTTACGGCAAAAAAAAGTCTGAACATTAATTAAAAATATTTGAGTGATATCTTGCTTATTTTCATTTCACTAAAATTGTGTATTTGTCATATTTGTTTTTTTTTTTATTTCAGAGAATAATATTAGGTCCCTTGGGCTGCAGTTCTGAATTTATGTATAAATGAACTTGTGCCGTTTACCTCAAATCTTTACTGTATCTTACATCTTTCTATGCCCACCCATTTTTCCTGGGCGTCTTTCCACTGCACTGTTAGTTTAGTTAAAGGTGGTGTAAGTTTGTAACTGCATGTGTGAGTGTGTGTAACTGTATGGGGCAGTCTGTGTATGTCTGACTAAATGCCTGTGTGACATTGTGTGTAACTGGGTATGTGTGGCACTATCTTTATGTGTGACAGTGTGTGTATGTATACATGTGCCTGTGTCTGTGTATGAGTTACTGTCAGCATGTTTGTGTAGCGCGTGAGAGACTATAAGCAGACATCAGTGTGACCGAATTGAGACTGTATTACTGCGTGTGTACTTCTGACAGCTTGATTAAGCTACATGTGCATAAGTGACTCTGCATGTTATTCTAATTAAATTAAGTCACAAATACTGCCGTTTCTACATGTTTCCTCAATTTGAACAGCTTTCACATTTGAGTAAAAACAAGCCGAGTATGTTGCTCATAGCTGGAAGGAAAACTTCTACATTTTTAAATATACTGACATTAGTACATTTTTTGTTTTTTTTTAATTCTTTTTTATTATGTGATGAACTCAATGTTGGCTTACATTGATACTGGTCTTTTTATGGGTCTATCATCAGTTTATATTGATGTTAAATAAGAATTGTGTGTTTTACTGGCTTCTAGTAGGTTAATTCACAGCAGCAATTATGTTACACAGTAATGATATGATAGCTTCACTGCCTGTCTGTGTTCTGGGCAGTGTAGAACTTAACTTAAAGGGCTACTGTGGGTGGGTGGGTGGTAGGTAATTGATAGGTTAAAAGCAAAATGTTAAATCACATTTTGTGCATGTTAAATGTTTTTAAAGAAACAAAGGGTCCGCAAAGGATACAGTAAAACTTTACTTTTATTCAAACGACATCCATGTTAAAAACAAATAGGTCTGGAAACAACCATAGAGGGACAATCACAGAGTGGAGAGTAAGCACTTAGCTTACGCGTTTCGGCCGCAATCATAGCCTGCTGGTTACTAGACACCTGTGTCTCATTAAAAAGAATAAACGAGGGGCGGAGCCTACAGCTGTTGCGGCAGGACGTGTATGTGAAGAGCTCCTGGACTCAATCAGCCTTTTTAGAATTATTTTCTACAATTTACCTATTTTTTTTAATATTCTGAGCGGCAAAACCTTGCATGACTTGTGAGGAATCTGGGAATATCAAGCATAAAAACGGACCTACCTATGTTCCTCAGCAACCAGCCACGAGGTTGGGAGGCCTTACTTGTAAGTCTAATTGTCTGTATTGTTAGGGCTGCCACACATATGCACCTCCCCCAGGACCCTGGGTCATCAAACCAGTTCGGTTGTAACTGGACACTTCAAGAACTATTCATATTTATCACCATCATTTAACTATAGCGATATTGGCATCAGCTTATAGAACTGGTAACATGGAGGAACTCTTTCTACGGGAACTCACAGACTTGCTAAATTTCTACCAAAGGACATTCATGGAGCCCCTGTCTTCCGCTTTCAAACCTGGGCTGTTAGAAGCGAATTCTACTCATATACAGGAAGATCCAGTTGTGACACAGCTTTGGGGCCCCGGTACCGACTTTTTTCACCCACGGCCGGCAACACAGGATTAGAGGTGGGTTGTAAGACCGGATGTGTCAAGGAGGAGATCGCCTCAGTGATCTATGGGAACCGGGGGAAAATATTGTGCCACCTATTAAAAAATTTCAAGCAACCAATTTGGATTTGGGAAAGAAGAGTGCTGAGACGATACCCTCATCATCTGGTGCTCCAGAATACTCAGGCACCATTCAATAATCGACGTCCCAGATACTTAGCTGCTTACCGTCAGGTCAATATATAATCGAACTGGAGGGGTCGCATGAGGAGAATGTCAGGCTACCCATGGCGAGCGACATGGGATTAGATGCCGAGGCCTTGATCTGTGGTTCTGACGACATGAAGCAGGCATTGCGACCGCTAAGAACCCTAATACAGAAGTCGGCATTTAACTGCTCACACGGAAACGGCAGTAAATATGAGCCACCATGGAGGGGACTATGACAGAGTTCCAGAATGCTGGTATGCATAGTTTACAATGGACGATTGAGAGGCCCTTTTGATCAGGGAGGCCAGTTCTACTATTTACCTTTCTGATATACATGGGGCATATAAGAGATTCTGACAGGGTTGAACTGTCTAAGGCTCTGCTCCGTTTCATTGTTGCCCACATTTGGTGTTAACTCTGCGCTATGATTATTAAACCACTGTAATCAGTTGAGGAAATGTTAATTTAGGACTTATTTGTAACCTGCCTAGTTTTTCGTTTGTAATCTCTAGTTCTATGCTGTATTATTCCTCTATAAGTGTGTATATAATGAGTCATATGCTTATTTAGGTACCTCTGAAATTTTATTTTTGCAGTTACATATATCCACATACCAGTTGTTTACTTCACTCCTACTAGGGAGCCATCATATTCTAGGGAGGTAAATAGCATATACCCCACACATTACCCTATCAGCATGGAATTTCATCGGCTTAGTGTCTAACTACATTTTATTCTTTAGGCTATTACGTCTGTGTAGACATATCCTGGTTCTTTATGTGTAGCTTGAATATAAAGAGGCGACTCATTAGTGTCATAAATTGCTTGAGAGATACTCCTGATGTTTTGTCATTATGCCACCTTACTGCCAGTGGCCGAGACAGCAGGGTGTGCTGAACTATATGATACGCGGACCTGGGTGATGTGCCAAAAGGATTAGATTAGGAGACCCTCAAACAAATACGTATTTTATTAGAACCCCAAACAAATAAGTCTGTTAGAAGCCCGACAATTCAGAGGAGGTCCAGAGTTAAAGGGACATAATACACTCTTTTTTCTTTGCATAAATGTTTTGTAGATGATCTTTAAGTTTTATGAGAATACCGTCAGCTACCTACTCCAGCTCGCTCCGGTTTGTGTAAAGGGTTTGTGTAAAGGGTCTTTTCATATGCAAAAGAAGGGTGCTACTTGCAGTGGGCTTTCCAGCTACCTTTTCAACAGAGCTAAACTGAGAGCTTCTAAGTTAGTTTTTAAACAGTTTTATACTGGATGTTTATATCAGTATCTGTGAATCTTATTTATAGTAGTGTCTATTACATGCAGTTATATGAAAATGAGTGTATACTGTCCCTTTAAGGCACCTATACGCTGTAGGTTACTAATATTGGTTAATGTTTCCTTCGTCTTAGAACTATGTCAGTAAGATGGTTAAACACACTCTTATATTACACAGACGCCCTCTATCACTCTTGAGAATCATTGACTCTACCTATAGACACTTTCCATGTTTTCATTAGTATATTCCTAGAGTTCCACCCACTTACGAATTCACCCATTTCCACATTCCTCTTATTCATAATTTGTATTAATTTAGCTGATTAACTTAACCCATAGAATTATTATTCAATACAACAGGAATTACATACTCCCAACTGTTTGGTGGTCCCTACTTTCATTATTATGGCACAAACCCATGCTCCATGTATTTCCCTAAATATTATACTTAAGGGTCCAAAAATACCTCTAAACTACACGCCCTACTATTTCCACCTCACTCCATGTTGCCCTATGTGATATGATGCATCCCACATCGAGCTGATAGTCCAAATGACTATATTCTGTTGCCATATTCTCAGTGGATGGAGATTTTAGCCATATATTCTTATTGGTGTTTTGTTTTAATAATGGTTGGAAGGTCCAAAAAGTGACCTTATATTAATACAATCTTTCTACGATATAACCAGTTGCCCCATGGGAGGTCCAAAAGTGGCCTCATCTGTCTTGGAGGAGATGTAAAATAAGGGTTTGAGATTGATACTTTTTATATGTTCATAAAGGTACTATTTAGACAGTCGAATATTAATATATGTTGCATTGTAGTGCATATTTACTGATATTATCATGAATCCCATTTCCCTGTCATTGAAATTGCAGTCTGTATGATTTCTTATCTTTAGTGCCTGTGTGCATTTGCTGCTTTTTACCTCAAAAAAATACTAAAAAAATAAATAAAAAAAATAAATGATAAAACAAAATGCGTTATTTGCTAATACAGAATACACTCTTTCAAAGTGCCAGTGCTCACTTACGTAAAACCGAACATATTGATATATATATATATATATATATTAATTATATAGTGAAATGGGTAATCAAATAAACTTTTATCAACCTACCATCATTAAAGTCACAGTCAGATTAAAGTCTGAGATAATTTCTCTTATAAACCAGTTGTGATAAGTTTTAAATCATACAGTACAACGACATACAATTCATGGGTGGCAAATTTTCATACATCAAAAACTCATAGGAAAATATAAATATAATATGATAAAACAGTGGAAATCAAATCAAAGATCAATCACTGTAAGTAGGGAAATTAATAAATAAATTAGTGTACATTAAGGAAATATTGGAAGTTTACTCCCAATAATTAATAAAGTCATAATCTGAGTTAAGACCATGGGTAGCGTGTGTTCAATTTGAACACCCAAAACTTCTCACGTTTGTTTAGCAATTTCAGCCTGTTTCCACCTCCCTTGGGGGCACGCACCTTTTCTATGACACACCATTTGAAAGTATTTAAAATTCTTTTGATGCTCGTTCACAAAATGCTGTACTATGTGTGTGGTTGATTTGCCACATTAATCGTTGAAGTGTTCCCTTATCCTAGAGGAAACATCCCTGGTGGTTAAACCTATGTATTGCAGATGACAGCAATCACAGGTAATCAAATAAATATCCAAGTACTGCTACAATTGTAACAGCCATATAAATTAGGTTTCACCGGTGGTTATGGATACAAAAGTATCTGATAAATGTGCAAAGTCGCAAGGTATACATTTACGATGGCCACACAAACATGCCATTATGCAGTAGCCAAGAAGTGCGAATAGATTTAGTTTTGGTCAATTTGGTTGGAGATACATAATTGCCTATAGTCCTGCATTTTCTAAATGAACACCTTAGACCTGACTGGACTAGGTTCTGTAGTTTGTCATCTGCTGACAATAGGGAAAAGTGCTTTTTCACAATCTTACATATGTCATCATACGGAGCGCTGTATTCACTTACAAAAGTGACCCCCTTATACGAATCCTTTCTTTGTTTTCTACAAGTAAGGATTATCTGTCCATAATGTCCACCTCAAGTCTAGCTTTATTTATAACTTGTTTTTTATAACCTCTAGCTTTAAGTCTTTGGGCAAGGCTATCCGCTTCTTGTACGTATTCCTCAGACAGAACAATTACGTCTTAGCCTTACAAACTGGCCCTTAGCTACTGCATACGGGACATGACGAGGATGGCAACTGGTGGCATGGAGTAGAGTATTACCAGTGATAGGATTGCGATATACCCTAGAGTGTATATGGCCGTTAGTTGTGGCTGATAACATGATGTCCAAAAAAATTATGGACTCTTTCTGAAACTCAAAAGGTAAATCTCAAGCCAATTTGGTTACCATTGAGGTAGTTTAAATGCCAAAACCTGATCCAATGTGCCAGTCCAAACCATCAAGAGGTCATCTATAAAGCGCTTGTATATTCCCTCTAAAGGGATTAGTATCTCCAAAGATGTGGGAATGCCCCCACCAACCTAAAATAGGTTGATGTAAGAGGTTCAAACTTGGCCCCCATCGCAGTCCCACATCTCTGGAGATAAAAATGATCCTCAAAGAAATTGTGTGTGTTAACAAGTGTATCACCCTGATCACAAATTTCTGAAAGGGAACATTATAGTTTGTACAGTGTTTTAAAAAGTGTCCAATGGCTATTAGGCCAGCCTCATGGGGTATAGAGGTATACAAGGCCACCACATGAACTGTTAGCCAATTGGACTCTGATGTCCAAGTAATAGTGTTCAAAATATTTAGCACATGTTTTGTGTCTTATATGACTAGCCAGAGAGGTGACCAAAGGCTGCAGAATACTGTCAAGCTAGAGTGACAAATTTTCCAAAAGGGAATTGATACCACTTACAATAGGGTGCCAAACTACATCTTGAATCGATTTATGGACCTTTGGTAGATGATGGAATAGTGGTGCACGAGGAGAGTCAATTATTAAAAATTAAGCAGTATCCAAATCAAAAAATCCACCATCTACCAAATTCTTCAGTTCTTTGAGGACTCTATTTGTAGGATCACAAGGGAGGATTGTGTAGTTGATGGGATTATCAAGATGTCGATACGCTTCCTTAACATAATCTACCCTATTCACCACTACAACTGACCCCCCCCCCCTTGTCTGCATATTTAATCACAATCTGTTTATTAAACTGAAAATTAAGAAGAGCCTCCCTTTCCTTGATACTGAGATTGAAGTGCATATTGTTTTAAGTGTACTTTAAAGGGACAGTATACACTCATTTTCATATAACTGCATGTAATAGACACTACTATAAAGAATAAGATGCACAGATACGGATATAAAAATCCAGTATAAAATTGTTTAAAAACTTACTTAGAAGCTTTCAGTTTAGCTCTGTTGAAAAGGCAGTTAGAAAGCCCACTGCAAGTGAGAAACAAGACACTCCCCCTCCCCCTTCTTTTGCATATGAAAAGACCCTTTACACAAACAGGAGCAAGCTGGAGAAGGTAGCTGACTGTATTCAAATAAAACTTTGGGGCTTGGTTAGGAGTCTGAAAATCAGAGCAATGTTATTTAAAAATAAGCAAAATTATGCATTAAAAAAAAACAAAAACAAAAAACAAAAACTTTATGGGCTTTATAAATAGATCTACAAAACATTTATGCAAAGAAAAAATGAGTGTATAATGGCCTTTAAACTCTTAAGATAATTTTCAACCCTTTTAGAAAAAAGTTTCAACTATAGAACCTCTGCTGTGTATGGGATAAAACTCATCTGTTTTTAAACTTAGGGTATTTGGTGCAGTCTTGTGATGGGGGGGGGTCGACTGTGTGATGGGGGGGGTCGACTGTCTTGTGCCAAAGATTCCAGAGACATAAGGTCACATTGTTAAGAAAAGAAATTCAATTCCATCTACATCACTGCTAGAATATTCAAAATGACCAACATTATCAGCTCATAGACCCAGAAAAATGTTTATGTAGGGTGATGCTCCAAATTAACCTGTTCACGTCAATGACAGTCTGGAACAGGTTTAAATTAAGAGTTGGCACAAAAGTTAGACCCAGCACTTTGATTTGTGCAGGTGTCAATATCATGTCAGGAGAGATTTGTTACTAAGTGGGTTTTTACTTTGTCTGACCCGTTTTCCCTCAACTGGTATCTGTCTTGTACTGGCTGTAGCTGTGTGCCTCCTCCCTTGGGGGTGTTGATGACCTGGGGAAAAACCTGTTCAATATTGGTTTTGTCAGATTGCATATGATGTCCATTACTAGCACCTGATGTAATGTTTGTAGGTTCCGCTAAAAACTTAGTCTTCGGTCTCACTATTGGTGTTTGGGCAGTTAGTATACTCTTAGTCTGAATTGGTTGATCTGTCGACTTTGAAGCAAAATGTTTTTGACACATTCTGTGAAAGCTCATTTTGAAAAATACACATTTTTTTGTGCTGTTTAAAATTTTAAACAAATTTGTCTTATGTATGTGGACATAGTGAGTGACTGTGCTATGTGTGAGTGTGTACAGATTTGTGTCTCAGAATGAGGGCCCCAGAGGCAGAATTTTTTTTTTTTACTTTCTGCGATGAGATTTTTTTTAATGGAGAATTTTTCTGCAGGTTATTTTAAAATGAAATTCAATTTTAATTTGGGCAGTAACACTAAAGCATCAGTTCAGTTGCAATATGTTGATTAACTGGAGAATAAAGCAATTCTAAAAGTATTAGAATATATTGCAGGAGTTGAAAATTGGATTGCAAATTGGCTGCAAACAAAAACAAAAAAATTAAATTGTAAAATGTCTAGAATAAATTGGTTTCCTTTTCTCTTGATCTAATATAGAAATGTAGTAATAAAAAAGGTGCATTGCTCATAAGAATGTCATTCAGAAAACACACCTTTGCAGACTGGGAAAAGTTAGGGGGCTGAGAGACTCATCACTGCAGAGCCAGTCAATACTGAATATTTGACTTTTCATTTCAAACAGCGCTTTGCTGTAGATGCACTGTGTTAAGGAAAACTTACACAGTGCTGCCAGAGCAATGCTCTTTTTAAAGAGAACAACCTGATGTGGAGCAGCACTGCAAAGTTAAAGCAGTAACAGTTTCTGCATGTGTCCTGTTCTTTCTGCCGACATGCTCCATTTTCTGCAATGACATCCGCCTTGCGGATGAGGGCCCACTAGTTTTCTGTGGTCCTATGATTTAAGCGGTGTCCGAGTGTATATTTTCTATTGCTTACCTACACCTTGGTGTTCAAAGTGGTTAAACACATAGTTAAAGTATATGCTGGCCAGTTTAAATGGGTGGAGTCATTTGAGGAGTGGGGCTTAAAGAGGTGTGGTCTAGCACCCCACTGGATCCTATGTACTGCACTATAAACTTTATTTCAAGAAAGCAAAAATTCAAGTACTGAATGATCTTCTGAGGGGCCTGACAACTACATTTTAGGTGTGGTTGATTGTGGCTTGCAAGTGGAAGAGGCAACCTGGCACCTGGATTTAAACCCTAATCCAGGGGGTCGACAAATCTGTTTAAAATTTAGGAGCCAGTAAAAATATTTAGGAGCCAGACAGTGGTATTTGTATATAGAGATATAAAGAATAACCCAAAAACTTAGAAGCCAGGGGTAAAATTCTATGAGCCAGTGGCTCCTGTGTTTGAGCCCTGCATCTACTACAGAATACTAAATACCTTTACAGAACAGTTTGCAGTGTGTAAATGGTTTGATTAAATATATCAACATACCTGAGCGAGTGGATTTGGAGTGGGCAGAAGTCCTCCTCCAGGCAATAAACCGGCCACTGCATTAGCTGGAGCCAATAAAGACAAGGCTTTTGTTTCATCAGGAATTACTCCTGCAGAGAAACAAGTCTGTATTAGATTTTCTATTTTTGGAGGAACAAACAAAAAAAGAAGAAGGATACACACAAAAATTACACCCAGCCATTGTCTCCCTGATCAGCCACTTCTCCTTGTTGTGCTCTAAATAGTTTACCATTAATTGTAAGCCAATCATTTTGACTTGTCTACAAATTGTTACAGATTCTAAATAAAGAAATTGCACAATACACACTACTTTTTTTGTTCGTGTTAACACTGCTGAGATTTCATCACCTGTACTCGATTTTTAAGTCATGAACCAAACGTAAGCAAGCACAGTCGGTTCTCCAGGGGTGTGCTCTCAACTTTCAAAAGCTGTTTTATGAACAACGACTCGTGCCGGCTGCTTCACTATAACGCACATAGAAAAATCAAAATACACAAGACAAAAAAAGAGTTTGATTTAGGGGGGGTTAATAATATGGAACAATTCACTATTTTGTATACCTACCATATAATCGTGTCAGATATCTGTTCATTTTAAAGAGACAGGAAACCCAAAAAAAATAATTTCATAATTCAGATAGAGAATATAATTTTTAACAACTTTGTAATTTACTTCTATTATCTAATTTGTTTCATTCTCTTTGTATCATTTGTTGAAGGAGCAGCAATGCACTAATGGTTTCTAACTGAACACATGGGTGAGACAATGACAATCGGTATATATATATATATATATATATTCAGCAACCAATCAGCAGCTAGAAACTAGGTTCTTTGATGCTCCTGACCTTTCCTAGATAACAAAGGATAACAAGAAAAGGAAGCAAATTAAATAAAAGTAGCAAATTGGAAAGGTGGCCCTCGTTTTACAACGGTTCAATTTACACCGTTTCAGAATAACAACCTTTTTTTCCAGTCATGTGACTGCTATTGAGAAGCAGTGCATTTATTAAAATAGCCAGTAGGTGGAGCTGTCCGCTTGTGTTGCAGCGCAGCCAAGCAAGCTGAAATCAGTTTAACCAGACCTGAGCTATCGAGCAGATTTCAAAGCAACAAGATCTTCCTGTCTATAAATAAGTCCAGATTGGAGTGCATAGAAAGAACTGTTTGCAGAAAAATGCAAGTGAAGTCTGTGTTGTGTGCTTATTTTATTAGGTTTATAATGCTGTTTAGCATTTAAAGTCTTCATTTCAAAGCTTTAAAAATAAATGTATTAGGTGTTACTTATGACAATTTTGAGAGGGGCCTGGAACCTATCTCCCTCACTTCCCATTGACTTACATTATAAACTGGGTTTCAATTTACAACGGTTTCGATTTACAACCATTCCTTCTGGAACCTAACCCCGGCGTAAACTGAGGGCTACCTGTAATTGTATTCTCTATCTGAATCCTGAAAGAAAATTTTTGGGTTTCATGTCCCTTTAAGAACTGGTCAGCGA
This sequence comes from Bombina bombina, assembly GCF_027579735.1. Taxonomy (NCBI): domain Eukaryota; kingdom Metazoa; phylum Chordata; class Amphibia; order Anura; family Bombinatoridae; genus Bombina; species Bombina bombina. The sequence continues at coordinate 145,056,816 of NC_069508.1, forward strand.
GTGTATTTTTTTTCTTTGTTAAAGCATAGGGCTTCTGATTTTGCGTTTTTTTTTGGAGGGTAGTACGGCATTTTATTACTGTTTTGAGAACTAAGGCTATTTATTGCATAAATCATATCCTACTGATTATGACTGCAAAGAAATTTGAGAAAAAGCTAATGCAGCCAGTTAATTCATCTAAGCATGTGTGTCTACCCTCTACAAGTGAGCTAAACAGCAATCCCAAAGACAATTACACAAGTAAACAAATGCTTTACATGTCAGGAAAATATAGGTTTTTTTTCTGTGTGCCCATACCCCCAAAATCAGAAGTAAAAGAAAACAAAAATGAAACTTTAGATTTGCAAATACCAGTAATTCGTCTTGAATGCACATTAAGAAACTGCATGTCATCATAAAACATACAATATGTACAGGGCACTTAAGAGAAACTGGATAAGCTGCAGAAGAAAACTGTTGAGTGGTATTTTCAGCAGGGCCTGGTATATAGTTCAGGCTGAACCAGGGAAAAGAACTGTAAAACACAACAACAAAAAAGAAAAGCCACTGTTAAATAAAGGTAATGGTTCCTTCCCCCTATTCTGTGAGATTTAAAACAGATTGATATTACACAGCAGTGTTATCTTGCATGTGTCCACTATTCAGTTTAGATAATAGTTTTTGAGACAGGGGGTAATGTTACTTGAAATGCTGGGCTTTAAGTAGGTATGCCTTTGCATATATCAGCTGAGTATATTATAGTATCTCTCATGGGACAGTATTGCATGCATGCGCCCCAAGGTGAAATCTATATATCTTTTTTTCTACTGAGACAGCATATCATGATTCATGCACCAAATATATTCTAATAAGGACCACTTACAAAAGAAAATAAATGAAAAAACAAAACAATGAGAGCCCTCACCAGTTTTTAATTTTTTAAAAAAATTGTATTTACTTTTTACTGCTGCCTTTCTAGAACCATGAAATACGGCATGGATGTGTTGAAATGAAGAAAAAAAAAAGAAGAAAAGAAAATTAACCAGGAAACCTAAAATCTTCCCAAAATCTAACTTTAACATATATGGTCCAAAGAGATGAAAGTAAGAAATCCTCCTGGGGGAAAAAAAAAAAAAAAGGTTTTCCCATCTAGTGGCTATGCAATTCTAGTTCAAAAGATATCACCTGAGTGAAAGCCGGAATGGAACATTAAAAAGGGTCAGTGTACGCTAATATTTTCTGCAGTTTAATGTATTCCCAACTATCCATTTTAACTACTGCAGTGTATTAAATGGTTTGCAAATAGCTCCTTCGCTTATTTTTTCTTTTGAAATAGCTAATTTTGCCTATTATATCCCCACCCATACTGAACATTTTAAACTTAAAGGGACACTGTACCCAATTTTTTTCTTTTGTGAATCAGATAGAGCATGCAATTTGAAACAACTTTCTAATGTACTCCTATTATCAAATTTTCTTCATTCTCTTGGTATGTTTATTTGAAAAGCAAGAATTTAAGTTTAGATGCCGGACCATTTTTGGTGAACAACCTGGGTTGTCCTTGCTGATTGGGCAGCACCAATAAACAATTGCTGTCTATGGTTCTGAACCACAAATTTACTGGCTCCTCAGCTTAGATGCCTTCTTTTTCAAATAAAGATATCAAGAGAAAGAAGAAAAATTGATAATAGAAGTAAACTAGAAAGTTGCTTAAAATTGCATGCTCTATCACAAAAGAAAAAATTTGGGTACAGTGTCCCTTTAAGTTTTGGTTACATAGAAAAATCATGTAAACAAGGAAGGTTAGATAAAATAATTCTCTCAGTGGAGGCCTGCGATGGAGAGCTATTAAAAGCTTTATATTCCATTGTTCTCCTCTCAAAGTACTGGCCTTTTGAGTAAACAGTAATTAAAAAAAAAAGATAAGGGGAACTTTGTGCAAATAATTAGATAACATAATGAGGTGGTCTCCCTACAAGATAAGCCCAATGCACTGGGTTGTGGTTTTAGTTAGTAGAAACCGTTTTACATATACATAAAAATACCTAAAAGGAACAATTACCCATACATTTTAAACTATGCAGCTGATAAAACAATTAGAAACACATTAAGGAAAACACAATTTTCACAGTACACTGTCCCTTTAAAGCTGGCAGTTCAATAATGGACTATACATTCTGAATATTAGTGATGAACAACACAATCTTCAAACTAAATTCTTTAGGAAAGACTAGTGTCAAAAGCATTTGATAGAAATAAAACGCAAAATCTTGCAAAGGCAGTTCACATCTTTGAAAGCTCCATGTGTAATTGCTTATTTAAAAATTACATTTAAATAATGAAGTAGAATGCTTCACTTTATAACGTACAGAAATGTTTAACTGCTTGTATATGCATTTTTTTTTAAACAAGTCCTTGCCCTAAATAAGTTAAAAGGGACAGGTTATTTCACACGCTGTATTACTTGAGCCAGCAAAGTGGCATATCAAAGTTCTACAGATCCTGGAAGTCCGTTTTAGAAAAGCCCTACTGCGATTTCACATATTAGAGGCATTATGGCAATATGCAACATCACCAACAGCATACAAAGGAAGCAAGTGTGCACGAGTGTGGCCTACTGCAGTAGCAACACCACCATATTATCAGATTTTAAAGTGATGGTAAACTATCACTAAAAATAAAGCTCACCTTCATTCATAAGTTAATTTCTTTTTTTTTTTTTTTATTTCTCCACAGCTTCACTGCTTAGCCAAGCAGCTCTGATGGCACACGGCACTGCTTATTTTTCAAAGAGGTGATGCTTCCACCTCTTAGCCAATAGCCTGCATGCCAAACAGCATTATTCTGTAGGCACACACAACTATTCGCTAAGAGGTGGAAACGTAACCTAATTGAATAGATGAGCAGTGCCGTGGACCGCCACAGCCGCTAGGCTTAGCACTGAAGCTGCAGCGAATTAAAAGGCACCTTTTCATCAGTTTATTTTTGTGATGGAAAATCCTAGCGTTTTTGAAACACAAGGATTTAGCATCACTTTAATAAGAGCATTTTCCTTAACGCAAGTGTTGCAAAAATGTTTCTAATGTAGTTATAAAAAAATAAAAAAAGCTCTTGGTTTCTTTCTGCAAAGGGAAAAAAACTTCCATGTGCACTCAGTGTGCATAGCCATTTCATATACAAACTGACACACACTATTCATGCGTTTAACTTCAGTCATCCCCTTGGCATCACATGGCTAAGACAATGCAGACAATAAGAGGCTGTATCCAGACAGTTATTTTATTGTGCAAAAACATAAGTCAATATTAAGTGACATGAAATCATACATTTTTTGCATGATTAAGATACAGCATAACATTTTAAACAACTTTCCAGTTAACTTCTATTATCCAATTTGCTTGCTTGCCAACAAAGGGTACTAAAAGAACAAAGCAAATTAGATAATAGAAGTACAATGGAAAGTTATTTAAAACTGCATTACGTAGGAAAAATGCTGCCTTTACTGTACTGTTAAAGACAACACACTGTCCACATAGTAAACTGGGACAGATGCATTACCCTTAAAGCATCACTACTACATCCCTTTTAAAGTAGGGCACAGACAAAATTAAACTATTCTATATTGCTTGAGTGAATTATTGTAAAATTACTGCCCCCTTAAAAAAAGCTTTAAGTTTTAACCTTAAAGGGACATAAAACAAGTTGGGATAAAGACAAAAAAAAAATAATATGTACTTTAATTACTTTACCTGCAAATTTATACTGCAGTGCCTCGCATTTAAGTGTCCGAATTGTACAGCTCTAACTTCTATATATTAGAATATATATATATATCTGGAAGCAAATAAGCTGCTGTGAACTCAGTTAAAATACATTGCCTGTGGTTCCTGATGTTAAACACTGATAAGGGGGGGGTGGTGGATCGGTCAACTCCAGAAAGCATAGCTATGTTAGTCATTTTGCTTATTTTTTAAAATACTTGCCAGCAGATTTGAAATTTTTTTTTATGCAAACTATTTTTACTTAATTAGCCCTTTTAGAATATGCACAGATCTCAACATGTTTTATGGCACTTTAAAGGGACATTAAACTGAAAATGTTTCTTTTGTAATTCAGACCGAACACACCATTTAAAAAAAAAAATAAAAAAAATTGTAATTTATTTATATTATTCAATTTGCCTGGAGCACTACATGACAGGAAATAGTGCTACCATCTAGTGCACTTACAAATGGATAACACTCTTGAAAAGCTGCTGCCATATAGGGCTCCGGAAATGGGCTGGATCCTAAGCATACGTCCCTCTTTTTCAACAAATTATACCAATAGAACAAAGAAAATGACAATAGAAGTAAATTAGAATTTTTTTTTTTTTTTAAATCACATGCTCTATGCGAATCACGAAAGAAAAATGTTGTTTGATATCCCTTTAAAAAGGGACAGGAAACCCCAAAAACTTTCTTTCATGATTTGGAAAAAACATACAATTTCAAACATCTTTCCAAATTGCTGGTATTATCAATTTGGCTTCATTCTCTCTCGTTATCCTTTGCTGAAGGAAGAGCATTGCACTACCGGCAGCTAGCTGAACACATCTAGTTAGCCAATTATAAGAGGCAAAAATGTGTGCAGGCACCAATCAGCAGCTAGCTCCAACTAATGCAGGATATTTGCATATTCTTTCAACAAGGGATAACCAAAGAAGGAAGCACATTTGAAAATAGAAGAGAATTTAAAAACAATTTAAAATTACATGTTCTATCTGAATCATGCAAGTTTAATTATGACTTTCCTATCACTTTAAGTTTTAAAAAGTAGGAATTACAAAAAAAATATATGTATAATACCCATCACTAAACACTCTATTTGAAGAAAAAGAAAAGGTCTACAAACAAAACAATCCTAGCATTTAAATAATTTAGGCTGTATATATTTGAGAGCTTTGATAAACTCAAAATCTGGTAAAATGATGGTTTCAAGTGAAGGGAAAGACCTTGTTTTTATTTAGAAACCATTATAGTTTGGAAAAGAGGGCTGCTTGCTCATAGAGTGGAAGAAGCAGTTGTTATAAAACACTTGTTAAAGCTGAATAGGATACTACTAGGTGACCATTTTGAACTGAAGCCCCACTAGGTAGTAGGTAGTTTAAGGGACACGAAACACCTTGTAATTACAAGATATATCTGTTGTGTTGCTACAGAACATGAGCCAAGTCTAAACATTTTTCAAGGGCCATGATACCCAAATGTTTAAACACTTGAAAGTGATGCAGTATAGATGTAAAAAGCGGACTAGAAAATATCACCTGAACATCTCTATGTAAAAAAGGAATATATTTTACATCAAAAATTTCCTAAGTACTCACACCCACTGCACAGACACTTTAAGGAGCCAGTCAGGATGATTGTCCCAGGACTTGCAAGGGACTGTGCATGAGGCATGCAGTCATGTATTGTCCTATTCAGTTAAAGGGACACTGAACCCATTTTTTTTCTTTCATGATTCAGATAGAGCATTTAATTTTAAGCCACTTTCTAATTTATTCCTATTATCAATTTTTTTTTCATTCTCTTGCTATCTTTATTTTAAAAGGAAGATATCTAAGCTTTTTTTTTATTCATAACTCTGGACAGCACTTTTTTATTGGTGGATGAGTTTATCCACCAATCAGCAAGAACAACCCAGGTTGATCACCAAAAATGGGCCGGCATCTAAACTTACTTTCTTGCATTTCAAATGAAGATAGCAAGAGAATAAAGAAAATTTGATAATAGGAGTAAATTAGAAAGTTGCTTAAAATGTCATGCTCTATCTGAATCATGAAAGAAAAAATTTGGGTACAGTATCCCTTTAAAGTAAGTTCTCTAAAATCTCATGAGATCACAGCAAAGGCAAAGCCTTAACTCAGCACTGCTGATTGGCTATTCAAGTGATTTAGCATATGAGTATTATGTTCCTTTAAAATAAAACATCTTGTTCGCTGATGATGATTTTCCGTAGCCAAACTCCACCCACCACTTGCCTTATTTGGAGGATCCAATCTGGGCTTGAGTCTGCAGACAAGGCTAGCCATGGTCATTATGTTAGTATAAAGTGCATGGATTTGTAATTTCCTGCTAAAGCCAATTAAAAATGTTTCCAGAGCTAAATTGCATGAAAAAGGGGCAAAATAAACAACAAATGTGTATTGCTAGGCTGTTTTACGACACAAATATTTATATAAAAATCAGTAGCCTACTGTTATAGTAAGTCAGCATTTTAAAGGGACATTCAATGCAAAAACTGATGTTCTAACTCATTAGAGCAAACTATTTTTGCATTACTTATCCTACATAAGCATTTAACTCTTGCAACCGAGTTGGACAGATAGTACATGGCTGGCACACAACCTATGTGTCAACCCCTTTATGGGAGTTAAAAGGACATGAAAAGCAACATTTTTCATGATTCAGATACATACAGTTTTAAACATACTTTCCAATTTTCCTCTATTATAAAATTTGAATATTTTTCTTGGTATCCTTCGTTTAAAAAGCAGCAATGCACTACTGGGAGCTAGCTGAGCCAATGACAAGAGACATATGTGCCGCTACCAATCAGCAGCAAGCACCCACCTCCTGAGCCTTTAGGTATACTCTTGAGCAAAGGATACCAAGAGAACAAAGCAAATTAAATAAAAGTAAATTGGAAAGTTGTTTAAAATTGCATGAACGGAATCATAAAAATGTAAATTTGACTTCACTGCACCTTTAAACACTTAAAACTACCCATTACACTGAATTCAAACAACGCTGTATTAACAGATACATTATTAAATATATATTATTTGGCATTTGTGACCGGTGCTTTATAAGGCTGTTACTTATTGCCTACTGACATAGAATGAAACTACTTAGGATTTACAGGGAAATAACGCAAAACATTCAAACTCATGAAATCAAGTTTAGAAAAAAAACATAATTTATGTAAGAACTTACCTGATAAATTCATTTCTTTCATATTAGCAAGAGTCCATGAGCTATTGACGTATGGGATATACATTCCTACCAGGAGGGGCAGTTTCCCAAACCTCAAAATGCCTATAAATACACCCCTCACCACACCCACAAATCAGTTTAACGAATAGCCAAGAAGTGGGGTGATAAAAAAGTGCGAAAGCATATAAAATAAGGAATTGGAATAATTGTACTTTATACAAAATAATAACCACCACAAAAAAGGGCGGGCCTCATGGACTCTTGCTAATATGAAAGAAATGAATTTATCAGGTAAGTTCTTACATAAATTATGTTTTCTTTCATGTAATTAGCAGGAGTCCATGAGCTAGTGACGTATGGGATAATGACTACCCAAGATGTGGATCTTTCCACACAAGAGTCACTAGAGAGGGAGGGATAAAATAAAGACAGCCAATTCCTGCTGAAAAAAATCCACACCCAAAATAAAGTTTAACGAAAAACATAAGCAGAAGATTCAAACTGAAACCGCTGCCTGAAGTACTTTTCTACCAAAAACTGCTTCAGAAGAAGAAAATACATCAAAATGGTAGAATTTAGTAAAAGTATGCAAAGAGGACCAAGTTGCTGCTTTGCAGATCTGGTCAACCGAAGCTTCATTCCTAAACGCCCAGGAAGTAGAAACTGACCTAGTAGAATGAGCTGTAATTCTCTGAGGCGGAGTTTTACCCGACTCAACATAGGCAAGATGAATTAAAGATTTCAACCAAGATGCCAAAGAAATGGCAGAAGCTTTCTGGCCTTTTCTAGAACCGGAAAAGATAACAAATAGACTAGAAGTCTTACGAAAAGATTTCGTAGCTTCAACATAATATTTCAAAGCTCTAACAACATCCAAAGAATGCAACGATTTCTCCTTAGAATTCTTAGGATTAGGACATAATGAAGGAACCACAATTTCTCTACTAATGTTGTTGGAATTCACAACTTTAGGTAAAAATTCAAAAGAAGTTCGCAACACCGCCTTATCCTGATGAAAAATCAGAAAAGGAGACTCACAAGAAAGAGCAGATAATTCAGAAACTCTTCTGGCAGAAGAGATGGCCAAAAGGAACAAAACTTTCCAAGAAAGTAATTTAATGTCCAATGAATGCATAGGTTCAAACGGAGGAGCTTGAAGAGCTCCCAGAACCAAATTCAAACTCCAAGGAGGAGAAATTGACTTAATGACAGGTTTTATACGAACTAAAGCTTGTACAAAACAATGAATATCAGGAAGAATAGCAATCTTTCTGTGAAAAAGAACAGAAAGAGCAGAGATTTGTCCTTTCAAAGAACTTGCGGACAAACCCTTATCTAAACCATCCTGAAGGAACTGTAAAATTCTCGGTATTCTAAAAGAATGCCAGGAAAAATGATGAGAAAGACACCAAGAAATATAAGTCTTCCAGACTCTATAATATATCTCTCGAGATACAGATTTACGAGCCTGTAACATAGTATTAATCACAGAGTCAGAGAAACCTCTTTGACCAAGAATCAAGCGTTCAATCTCCATACCTTTAAATTTAAGGATTTCAGATCCTGATGGAAAAAAGGACCTTGTGACAGAAGGTCTGGTCTTAACGGAAGAGTCCACGGTTGGCAGGAGGCCATCCGGACAAGATCCGCATACCAAAACCTGTGAGGCCATGCCGGAGCTACCAGCAGAACAAACGAGCATTCCTTCAGAATCTTGGAGATTACTCTTGGAAGAAGAACTAGAGGCGGAAAGATATAGGCAGGATGATACTTCCAAGGAAGTGATAATGCATCCACTGCCTCCGCCTGAGGATCCCGGGATCTGGACAGATACCTGAGAAGTTTCTTGTTTAGATGGGACGCCATCAGATCTATTTCTGGAAGTTCCCACATTTGAACAATCTGAAGAAATACCTCTGGGTGAAGAGACCATTCGCCCGGATGCAACGTTTGGCGACTGAGATAATCCGCTTCCCAATTGTCTACACCTGGGATATGAACCGCAGAGATTAGACAGGAGCTGGATTCCGCCCAAACCAAAATTCGAGATACTTCTTTCATAGCCAGAGGACTGTGAGTCCCTCCTTGATGATTGATGTATGCCACAGTTGTGACATTGTCTGTCTGAAAACAAATGAACGATTCTCTCTTCAGAAGAGGCCAAAACTGAAGAGCTCTGAAAATTGCACGGAGTTCCAAAATATTGATCGGTAATCTCACCTCCTGAGATTCCCAAACTCCTTGTGCCGTCAGAGATCCCCACACAGCTCCCCAACCTGTGAGACTTGCATCTGTTGAAATTACAGTCCAGGTCGGAAGCACAAAAGAAGCCCCCTGAATTAAACGATGGTGATCTGTCCACCATGTTAGAGAGTGTCGAACAATCGGTTTAAAAGATATTAATTGAGATATCTTCGTGTAATCCTTGCACCATTGCTTCAGCATACAGAGCTGAAGAGGTCGCATGTGAAAACGAGCAAAGGGGATCGCGTCCGATGCAGCAGTCATAAGACCTAGAATTTCCATGCATAAGGCTACCGAAGGGAATGATTGTGACTGAAGGTTTCGACAAGCTGTAATCAACTTTAGACGTCTCTTGTCTGTTAAAGACAGAGTCATGGACACTGAATCCATCTGGAAACCCAGAAAGGTTACCCTTGTCTGAGGAATCAAAGAACTTTTTGGTAAATTGATCCTCCAACCATGATCTTGAAGAAACAACACAAGTCGATTCGTATGAGATTCTGCTAAATGTAAAGACTGAGCAAGTACCAAGATATCGTCCAAATAAGGAAATACCACAATACCCTGTTCTCTGATTACAGACAGCAGGGCACCGAGAACCTTTGTAAAAATTCTTGGAGCTGTAGCTAGGCCAAACGGCAGAGCCACAAACTGGTAATGCTTGTCCAGAAACGAGAATCTCAGGAACTGATAATGATCTGGATGAATCGGAATATGCAGATATGCATCCTGTAAATCTATTGTGGACATATAATTCCCTTGCTGAACAAAAGGTAAGATAGTCCTTACAGTTACCATCTTGAACGTTGGTATCCTTACATAACGATTCAATATTTTTAGATCCAGAACTGGTCTGAAAGAATTCTCCTTCTTTGGTACAATGAAGAGATTTGAATAAAACCCCATCCCCTGTTCCGGAACTGGAACTGGCATAATTACTCCAGTCAACTCTAGATCTGAAACACATTTCAGAAATGCTTGAGCTTTTACTGGATTTACTGGGACACGGGAAAGAAAAAATCTCTTTGCAGGAGGTCTCAACTTGAAACCAATTCTGTACCCTTCTGAAACAATGCTCTGAATCCAAAGATTGTGAACAGAATTGATCCAAATTTCCTTGAAAAAACGTAACCTGCCCCCTACCAGCTGAGCTGGAATGAGGGCCGCACCTTCATGTGGACTTAGAAGCAGGCTTTGCCTTTCTAGCTGGCTTGGATTTATTCCAGACTGGAGATGGTCTCCAAACTGAAACTGCTCCTGAGGATGAAGGATCAGGCTTTTGTTCTTTGTTGAAACGAAAGGAACGAAAACGATTATTAGCCCTGTTTTTACCTTTAGATTTTTTATCCTGTGGTAAAAAAGTTCCTTTCCCACCAGTAACAGTTGAAATAATGGAATCCAACTTGAGAACCAAATAATTTGTTACCCTGGAAAGTAAAGTTGATTTAGAAGCCATATCAGCATTCCAAGTTTTAAGCCATAAAGCTCTTCTAGCTAAAATAGCTAGAGACATAAACCTGACATCAACTCTGATAATATCAAAAATGGCATCACAGATAAAATTATTAGCATGTTGAAGAAGAATAATAATAACATGAGAATCACGATGTGTTACTTGTTGCGCTAAAGTTTCCAACCAAAAAGTTGAAGCTGCAGCAACATCAGCCAAAGATATAGCAGGTCTAAGAAGATTACCTGAACACAGATAAGCTTTTCTTAGAAAGGACTCAATTTTCCTATCTAGAGGATCCTTAAACGAAGTACCATCTGACGTAGGAATAGTAGTACGTTTAGCAAGGGTAGAAATAGCCCCATCAACTTTAGGGATCTTGTCCCAAAATTCTAATCTGTCAGACGGCACAGGATATAATTGCTTAAAACGTTTAGAAGGAGTAAATGAATTACCCAATTTATCCCATTCTTTAGAAATTACTGCAGAAATAGCATTAGGAACAGGAAAAACTTCTGGAATAACCACAGGAGCTTTAAATACCTTATCTAAACGTTTAGAATTAGTATCAAGAGGACCAGAATCCTCTATTTCTAAAGCAATTAGGACTTCTTTAAGTAAAGAACGAATAAATTCCATTTTAAATAAATATGAAGATTTATCAGCATCAACCTCTGAGACAGAATCCTCTGAACCAGAGGAATCATCAGAATCAGAATGATGATGTTCAGTTAAAAATTCATCTGTAGGGAGAGAAGTTTTAAAAGATTTTTTACGTTTACTAGAAGGAGAAATAACAGACATAGCCTTCTTTATGGATTCAGAAACAAAATCTCTTATATTATCAGGAACATTCTGCACCTTAGATGTTGAAGGAACTGCAACAGGCAATGGTACTTTACTAAAGGAAATATTATCTGCTTTAACAAGTTTGTCATGACAATCAATACAAACAACAGCTGGAGGAATAGCTACCAAAAGTTTACAGCAGATACACTTAGCTTTGGTAGATTCAGCACTTGACAGCGATTTTCCTGTAGTATCTTCTGACTCAGATGCAACGTGAGACATCTTGCAATATGTAAGAGAAAAAACAACATATATATAAAGCAAAATTGATCAAATTCCTTAAATGACAGTTTCAGGAATGGGAAAAAATGCCAAAGAACAAGCTTCTAGCAACCAGAAGCAATAAAAAATGAGACTTAAATAATGTGGAGACAAAAGTGACGCCCATATTTTTTCGCGCCAAATAAGACGCCCACATTATTTGGCGCCTAAATGCTTTTTGGCGCCAAAAATGACGCCACATCCGGAACGCCGACATTTTTGGCGCAAAATAACGTCAAAAAATGACGCAACTTCCGGCGACACGTATGACGCCGGAAACGGAAATAGAATTTTTGCGCCAAAAAAGTCCGCGCCAAGAATGACGCAATAAAATGAAGCATTTTCAGCCCCCGCGAGCCTAACAGCCCACAGGGAAAAAGTCAAATTTTAAGGTAAGAAAAAATGTTAAATTGAAATGCATTATCCCAAATATGAAACTGACTGTCTGAAAATAAGGAAAGTTGAACATTCTGAGTCAAGGCAAATAAATGTTTGAATACATATATTTAGAACTTTATAAACAAAGTGCCCAACCATAGCTAGGAGTGTCACAGAAAATAAGACTTACTTACCCCAGGACACTCATCTACATATAGCAGATAGCCAAACCAGTACTGAAACGAGAATCAGCAGAGGTAATGGTATATATAAGAGTATATCGTCGATCTGAAAAGGGAGGTAAGAGATGAATCTCTACGACCGATAACAGAGAACCTATGAAATAGACCCCTTAGAAGGAGATCACTGCATTCAAATAGGCAATACTCTCCTCACATCCCTCTGACATTCACTGCACGCTGAGAGGAAAACCGGGCTCCAACTTGCTGCGGAGCGCATATCAACGTAGAATCTAGCACAAACTTACTTCACCACCTCCATCGGAGGCAAAGTTTGTAAAACTGAATTGTGGGTGTGGTGAGGGGTGTATTTATAGGCATTTTGAGGTTTGGGAAACTTTGCCCCTCCTGGTAGGAATGTATATCCCATACGTCACTAGCTCATGGACTCTTGCTAATTACATGAAAGAAATAAATATATTTAAGCCAGCATTCCTACAGAAAATTTTATTTTATTAAAAATGGACAGTCTACACAATTTTTATCGTTTAAAAAGATAGATTATCCCTTTATTATCCATTCCCCAGTTTTGCACACAGTCAACACTTATATTAATATACTTTTTACCTCTGTGATTACCTTGTATCTAAGCCTCTGCAGACTGCCCCTTATCTCATAGCTATTTATTATTTATTTATTATCTATTGACTTGCATTTTAGCAAGATCCACAGGAGTGAGCACAATGTTATCTAATATATCCAGATCCACAGGAGTGAGCACAATGTTATCTAATATAGTCCACATGAACAAGCAGTCTCTTGTTGTGAACAGATAATAAAAAAGCATGTGATAAGAGGCCGTCTTTAGTGGCTTAGAAACTGAGATGTTATAAAGTATATTAATACTGGTTGTGCAAAGCTGGGAAATGGGTAGTAAAGGAGTTATCTATATTTTTAAACATGAATTTTGGTGTAGACTGTCCCTTTAAGGTTTAACTATAAAATCAGGGCTCCAATGAATGTACAGCCCATATTTTCAGAAGATAAAGAAATATAGGGCCCCACATGGTAGCTAGACTAACACCCCTATATTTTTAGCTTTTTTCAGATAGAGGTGAAGCACTTTAATAATTCTTCAGGAGTATGAGCTTAAAGTCCGTTTATCTTCCAATTATCTACAAGGTTTATAAAGAATAAAATGTGTAAATTAGAACAAAATAAATTGCTTCACTTCTTTATTGACCATCAAGACTGGGTTAGTGTTCATGATGAAACTTCAGGTATCAGATAAACTGTTTATCCCATCCAGCCCTCAAAAAATAAATATAAGAGATTATCAAAACACTGTGGTAAACATTGGGATATTTTACTTATTCATAATCAACAACCAGATCTGATAAGTCACACATGACCTTAAAGGGACACGATAAATGTAAAAAATAATGGTATAAAGTTCTGCACATTGTGCAGAATTAAGGTATATAACATAGAAACCGCTTTAAAAAAAAGATTTTTGATAGATTTTAGCTCTCAAAGTTGCACTTACCTGGTTTCCTCTCCAGGCTCTTCTGATCAGGTCTTTTTCAAAAGCGGTGTCTAATCACAGCTCGCTCTATTGAACTAGATGGTCTGGTAGCGAGCTACTTTTAGTTCAATAGAGCGAGCTGTGATTAGACATCGCTTTTGAAAAAGACCTGATCAGAAGAGCCTGGAGAGGAAACCAGGTAAGTGCAACTTTGAGAGCTAAAATCTATCAAATATTTTCATTTGTAAAGCTGACACTAAGATAATGTTACATAATTCTGCTTTATGTGCAGAATGATATAACTTTATTTTTCAAGTTTATGGTCCCTTTAAAAAGAGAAAGCAAAGCTCCATTTTCACTGCAATGTTTCAAAAACATTGCAGCCCAAACTGCACAACTCTTACCTCTAATAATTTGAAAACATTTGGAGAAAGCAAATTTTCCACCCTGTCTGGCACAAGCCACTAAGGCCCCCTCCTGTAGCAAGATTTATTGTTCCAGTTTTACTCCAGACAAAAAAGAAGTCATGCCAGGTGTTCTGCAGTTTATGAACCTAGGTTGCAAGAAAAGCAGTGGGCACATGCCGTTTAGGTGGTATGTCACCGGATTGCCAGTAATGTCCATATCTTCATAACCGCAAAAAAAAAAAATTGCTACAGAACAATGAGGCACTCAAGAGCTTTTGCAAAAGCTAGGGTAAGAATTGTGGATTATGTGCTGCAATGCTTTTAAAAGGGACAAGAGAATCAAAATTAAAGAGGCACAAACATAAAAATCAAAGGGACATTAAACACAAAATCAATTTCATACATCAGCCTCTAATTGCGGGTGCCTCCATTTTGGAACTTAAATTAAACGGCAGGCATCTAAAGGAGAGTTGCAGTACAAGTACAAACACAACCACTGGGATATTTCATGACTAGAGGGAAGCAGGGAATAACCTCAATACTATGCTTATAAAATTTATTTAGTGTTTAATGTCCCTTTAAACTGTCATACAGACAGAATAGCTTCCTTCAATTAACATGTATTATGTTCTCTTTAAATCCTTTGTTGTGAAGCACACCTAGGTAGGCTCAAGAGTGTGCACGTCTTAAACACTGACAGCAGTATGTGTACATTATTGCAAACACCTCCGCTATATAGTGCTTAAAATGATCATAATCTTTCATGATTCAGATAGAGCACACAATTTTAAACAACTTATCACTTTACTTCTATTGTCTAATTTGATTTCTTCTCTTGGTATCCTTTGTTAAAAGGCATACCTAGATAGGCTCAGGAGCAGCAATGCACTACTAAAAGCAAATTGCTGATTGGTGGCTGCACATATGCCTGCTTTAATCAGTGCATTGCTGCTCTTCAACAAAGGATACTAAAGGAATAAAGTACATTTTGATAATAGAAGTAAACTGGAAAGTGGTTTAAAACCATATGCTCAATCTAAATCATGAAAGAAAAAACATTGGGTTTATGTCCCTGTTAGACAAGTGCGCATTTCTAAACCTACCTAGGTGTGCTATACCACAAATGATACCAATAGAAAATACATTTATTAGAAGTGAACTGGAACATTGTTTTGCATGCTCTATAATGAGCAATGTTTTATTTGACTTTCCAGTTTATAAAAATATATATATATAAATAAATCAGGCTTACTATATTTATAACGTAGATTGAAAGCAGGAACGTCAGATTCATTCTATTAAGTGATTCCTGGTGTTTAAAATGCCTGAGATTAAAAGGTGCCTTAGTCGTTTTCTCTTCTTTACAGCATGAAGAAAATTATTATTTAAAAAAGAAAAATAGGCATTACTACTTTTTCTTGTAAAACTGATGCTCGTGCTGTGCGGCATGTCACTCACTGTCCACCAGTAAAGATGAGGGAGTTTAACTTATCTGTAACATATTTAAATAACTAGTATGCCGCCAGAAATTTGCTGAATTTAATGTCCCTTTAACTCGCTCAAGAAAAAAAAAAGAAAAGAAAAAAAAAAAATTATGGTTACAAAAATAATTTCTGTATTTGTTTACACATGTGAAATACAAATAACAAAAAATAAGAGACCTGCAGTTTAACACATATAAAAAGCAGTCTACAATTGCATGCTCCTGCACATTAACTAAAATAAAACAATGCCAGTTAAGTAGTCACACCATGAAAAACACTGTGGGGACGCGAGTGCTTGTAATGTCTAGAATCCCCTGAAGCAGCAGAGGACCCAGTTTTTCTGCCATCGGGAAGGGCTTTGCAAATGCCTTCTCCACTACAAAAATCACACACACAAATAACAGAGAGAAGAGTTTATTATTAAGCAAATATTTCGAGACATGGTAAAGGAGGCAAATGTGAAAAAGGAAAGAGAAGCAAACGTAAATGACCAGCGCCCAATCCAGCACCTTTTGAGAGTTACAGTCTTTAAGAGAGAGCACAATTAATCCATGGTAGACTTGGCATTTAAAGACTGCAAAACAGATGTAAAAGGGATGACCATGTTTAATTGGCATTTTCAATTTTACATCCCTTTAAAGTACAAACCTGGATGATTTTGTAAGGATTTGTTGGAAAGTACCATTTTGTGTGTCAAATTGAATCCCAACCGTTTCCATAAGGGAAATTGGGAAATTTAAGTTTTTCAAATTTTATTAGAGAACAAGCTGGCAAATTAATATGCAAAACCCAGTGACAAGGCACATTTATATCAAAATTAAAAGGGACAGTATACTGTAAAAATTGTTTTTCCCTTTAAGTGTTGGTAAATCAGAGTGTTTAATAAATGCTAGGATTTACCATCACTAAAAATAATAAACTGGACTTTCATTGATCACTTAGTAAAAAAATGGTGCTAAACTTACCCTGTCTGTGCCACGGCACCTCGCTAAAGTCAGGGTTTCCGACCGCCCACGGCACAGTGCTCTTCACTGATAAGGTGACTTACCACCTCTAAACCAATAGCCATGCTAGCATACATAACACTGTCAGATGAATAGCAGGACTATTGCTTTAGAGGTGGAAACGTCGCCTCATTGCGAAGAATGCTGTGTCATGGGCGACCAGAGGCTCTGACTTTAGCGAGGAGACAGGGTGAGTTTAGCAACTTTTTTTTTTTTTTTACCAAGTGATCAACAAAGGTCCAGTTTATTTCTAGTAATGGTAATTTTGTAATTTACCATCACTTTATTGTATTTTCAATGACTTGCTATACCAGCTGCAGAGTATAAAATGTATGAGAAATTGCATTTTCAGGTTTATTTGTAGATATGAATTAGGTGATTTTGTGCTTTTAAGCCACAACCTATTAAAATGGCTTGAGCTCGCAGGAAATATCAGATCTCAAGTTATCACTTTGGGTACACAAACTTGCTTCCTCATCTTATTATTTGTTTGTAAACCAAAGCTAAACACTAAAGTAAATAAAATGCTAATTTCCATTGTTTCCTCTAACTATCCTGAACCCCATTGGGAGTGCAATTTATTTTGCTTGCTATGTTAAAACAGGCTTGTCAATAGCCTAGACTTCAGTATAGAAACGTTCAGTATAGGTGGGGATACCACAGGCTAAATCTGCCATTTCAAGTGCCGAAAAAAGGGTAAAGAAGCTACTTATAAATCATGCAATACACTCCAGCAGGCAAAATGTCATTGGCAACAATTTAAAGGGGAGAAACATTTTGAGTAAACTGTCCCTTTAAGAGATAGGCAATATAGAAAATGGAAACATTATAACCTGACAATTTAACAATGTATTATGCCAATTCAGAATGCTCATAGTATACCAAGGATTCAAGACAAACAAAACATTTTATAGCATGCAGACTGTGCACATTTAATTTGTATTCACCCACCCAGTTAAAGAAATAACCAAATAATGTACAAACCTTCTGCGTACGGGACGACTATTAAAGCTCTGTCGACAAACACTGTATTAGTCAGATGCTGTGCGACCACTGCAGAGTCTGGATCATGGAACTTTACAAAACAGACACGAGATGTTACAGGCAAAGGAGAATCACTAAAAAAGGAAAAGGAAAAGCACAGTTGAAGCATGTGTTTAAGGTGTAAGGAAAAAAAGGAACATTTAGTAGAGCATTATTAATCCTTTTCTCTTTAGTGATATAACAAAATTAACCAAATTTCCCTTCACATCGCTAAAGCTGATCACATGCTTTCTTAAAGGGACATTGTACACTAGATTTTTGTTTACATAAATGTTTTGTAGATGATCAATTTATAGAGCTCATCTGGGCGTGTTTTTGTAACAATGTATAGTTTTGCTTATTTTTATATAACATTGTACTGATTTTAAGACTCCTAGCCAAGCCCCAACGTTTTAGATGTATACTGATGTCTACAGATTCCTGCTGGCACTTGTCTGCTCATCCTGATTTCCCAGCCCCTATCACTGGGTGTCCCAGTCTAACCTCGTCCAACAGTACTAAACTGGGAGCTTCTAATTAAAGGGACAGTCAAGTCCAAAAATAAAAAAAAACTTTCATGATTCAGATAGAGCATGTAATTTTAAACAAGTTTCCAATTTCCTTTTATCACCAATTTTGCTTTGTACTCTTGGTATTCTTAGTTGAAAGCTAAACCTCGGAGGCTCATATGGTAATTTCTTAGACCTTAAAGGTCACCTCTAATCTAAATGCATTTTGATCGTTTTTCACCACTAGAGGGCATTAGTTCATGTGTTTCATATAGATAACATTGAGCTCATGCTCATGAATTTACCAAGGAGACAGCTCTGATTGGCTAAAATGCAAGTCTGTCAAAAGAACTGAAATAAGGGGGCAGTCTGCTGAGGCTTAGATACAAGGTAATTATAGAGGTAAAACGTGTAATTATAACTGTGTTAGTTATGCAAAACTGGGGAATTGGTAATTAAGGGATTATCTATCTTTTAAAACAACAAAAATTCTGGTGTTGACTGTCCCTTTAAGTTTTTAAAAGGTTTTATACTAGAGTTTTAGTATCTGTGCATATTATTCCTTATAGTAGTGTCTATTACATGCAGGTATATGAAAATTGGTGTACACCGTCCCTTTAAAATGTAAAAAAAAATAAGTAAAATACATTTAATGTAACAATATTTAAAAAAAAAAAAAGAAAAAAAAAAAAAAGTTTTAACTATCTTACATTGCTGCTCACCTGAAAGTTGCCATGCATACACATAGTCAAAGGAAACTCACTGTTCAGAACAGAAAATAATCAAAAATATAACAGAAAGACAATAGTGTAAAACATCTTGTACATGAACTGTTTAGGAGGTTCACAAACAGTGCAAAATCATGGGTGGTTTTGGAGGTATTCTATTCGTATATCAAAATATGTAAATTTATTAAGAAAATGTAACGCACACTTAGTCATACAACATTTTTAGATTAAGCAGCAAAAGTATTTAAATGTAAGTTCTATGCGGTAATTGCTCTTGTTTATAAGCATCCTTGAGCAGATACAAATTATTCTCATACACCTAAAAGTACTAAGAGATTGTATGAAAATGGGACGTGGCTGCTAAGAATGTGCTAAAAATACATAGCTATTTATGCAATTCAAGTGGTGTAGTGATTGTCAGCTAAAATGATGGCAACTAATTATGAAGTACTTTAGCATTCAATAATGAAAATATATATATCCCTCTCAAAGAAACATATGTAAAGTTATAGAATAGCTAATATAGCATAAAGGGGTTAAACTTATCACTGCAGTTCCCAAGCAGAAAATGGCAGCTGATTGGTGGTTCCATAAATGGCACTGCTAATTAGCTGACCATGGTGCTACTGAGCACAACTTTAGCTATGTGTGTAACCACTTTGTAGGAGTGAATACTTTAAAAGGAACAGTCTAGTCAAAATTAAAAACTTTCATGACCCAGATAGGACATTCTATTTAAAACAAGTTTCCAATTTTCTTTTATCATCCAATTTGCTTTGCTCTCTTAGTATTCTTTGTTGAAAGCTAAAACTAGTTAAGATCAAATGCTAATTTCTAAGCCATTGAAGGCTGCCTCTTATCTCAGTGCATGTTGACATTTTCACAGCTAGACAGTGCTAGTTAATATGGGAGATGATATATATATATATATCACTATATATAACATTGTGCTCACTCCAGTGGAGTTATTTATGTGTCAGCACTGACGGGCTACAATGCAAGTGTGAAAGAACTGAGATAAGAGGCAGTCTGCAGAGGCTTAGATACAAGGTAATCAGAGGCAAAAAATATATTAATATAACCTTCTTGGTTATGCAAAGTTGGGGCATAGGTAATAGAGATCATCTATATTTTTAAACAAAAATTATGTAATAGACTGACCCTGTAAAATGTGGGACTACAGAGGGGGGGAATAAGAAATTAAGAAAATTAGCGCATTTTATTTTTGCATAAACTTTCACAAACTAATTGAGCTTAAACAGGGTCCACAATGTTCAAGTATTAAAATATATGTAACATGGAATTTTGCAACCCTCAACTGCAAGCTGACATTAAGGATATCCCAAAAAGTGTATCTGTTCACAACCATCAAATATAAAAACTCTGGAAACTGGTTAAAGAGAGCCTAGGCTCTGGGGATAGTGTTTTGTTGAATTCTCATCAACATGACAAAAGTAAAAACAAAACTTTCATGATTCAGATAGAGCATGCAGTAAAAAAAATAAAAGCCCATATACTTTCATTATCAAATTGTGCACAGCCTTTATAATACACACTATTTGAGACACCAGGTTTCTTCTGAGCATGTGCAACAGTAGAGAATTTTTGTATATGCTTTTGCGATTGGCCGATATGATACAGGGGGAGGGGAAATGGAAGTAACTGAAAACTTTCAGAAAATAAATAAATCTACTACTTATTTCGTAATGAGCAAGTTCTATTGCATTGCCTATTATACAACCCTGCTGTATTTAATGGCCTAGTAGAATGTTTTAGGAACCATGGCTCACTGACTACTGAAATATATTGTGCTTTTAAATAGACTGAATACCAGCCCGCCAGTCTAAATATATATCTCATATACATGGTGCAAAAGGCTCAGTTTCTAGAGAACAGGCACTTTCTTTTTCTCAAAAACTAAGATTTTAAAAAGGGACATTAAACTCACAATTTTCCTTTCATTATTTTGATAGAGAATACTATTTAAAAAAAAGTTTCCAATTTACTTCTATTATCAAATTTGCTTTGTTCTCATGTTATTCTTTGTTGAAGGGATACCTAGGTAGGTAGCATGTACATGCCTGAAGCACTACATGACAGGAAATAGTGCTGCCATATAGTGCCCCTGCTATTGTATAACATTGTTGCAAAACTGCTGCCATATAATGCTGTAGACATGTGCACACTCATGAGCTTAGATCCCAGCTTTTCAACAAAGGATAAGAAATGAAGAAAATTTGATAACAGAAGTATTTTTTAAAAATGTATACTCTATCGGAATCATGAAACAAAAAATTTGGGTTTAAGAGAGAATTTAGAGCGGCTTACATACACACAAAAACCTACAACTTAGAGACATTAAAAGTGTGTAAAATATACTTAGAGCCGTTTTATCGTCACTTGCCCGTTCCTCCTCCAATAAAATGGTATATGCATATGGCTGTGTTGTGTGTGGACAATAAAAAGTTAGCCCTGGAGCATTAAACATTGCCCTCTTCTACTATGCTCATTTTTCTTGGGACAGCTGTTATACTGTATATTATTACATAAGGTGCACAACACAATGCTTTTGCAAAGGTTAATGTTTCCAACACAAATGCACCACTCCGGCTACTAGCTGATCTGTGCACACACAATAAGAAGCACCAGGGAACGAGAGGGAATTACACACACAAAAAAAAAAGCCTTTTTTGTTGTTTTTTTTTTTTTTTATATATTTACAAAACACCTATAATGATGTTATAAAAATGGACTTTGGCAAGAGTTAATATTGTATTCAAACTACAATAACCCTTTAAAGCACAGAACAAATTATCTCTAGTTAACATTCTATGAATGCATTAGGACTTAAGCTGCATTAAGTAACATATGGCAGCGACCTACTCCATAATCAGCTTAAAGAAAACAAAGTGTTACAGCAGAAAAAAAATTTTTTTTTTACAGCACACAAAAATGTTACAGTGTTATATGTATACACACACACACACAAATATACATACACATACTTAAAATTTAACACCAACTTCCCCATGATCCATTCATTTTCATTAAGGTGCTTATAAAAATACACTTTCAGATGGAAAATCCCCCATGGATCAGCATTGTACATTTTCAATGTCCCATAAAATATTGGATACTGATGTTAGCTAAAAGTGTTACTAAATGCTTTTGCTTTGTAGAAAGTGAAGCCTGCTTCCACCGGGTATATATATCCTCAGAACTGTCTCTTTTAAGGAATACAGAACTAGGTTTGCAAGTCTCTAACAGCTTAATCTGTCCTCCAGAATAACCTTTTCACTACTTTCTTACAGTTTTCTAACTGCACAATTTGCTTTCTGAGAAGCAGTGGCCATAGCTGAAGTCCAAATTCAAGGCAAAATCTTACCAAGAGTTTATATACAGGCAGAATTATGCTTTCGCCTCTTGCGTCTATGCCCCTTTAAATGTATGGTCATAGCTTATTCACCTTTTAAGCTGCTGTCCGGCGTTGGAGCACATCAACAATGGACAAAAGGGGGGAAAAAAGAAACAAAAAGAAAAAACAAAGAAAAAAAAATTCACTAACTGTAAAAGCAACTCACCTAAGCGAAGCATTATAGAGCATAAGCAATTTCCACGATATTAAGTACTGTGCAAGTGTTTAATATATTAACTGTAATAAGTTTTAGAGCACACAGACGTAACGCCCAATTTTACCATCCCTTTTTAGCACCAGTTTGATGCTTTTATCAAGAGTGCTATATATACACTTTTGATTGTAGCTAGGTGCTCAGGCTGTGTCAGTGTTAATTGTGGACACAAAATCTGCATGTAAAAAAATAATTGGCCAATTTCCACCTCATAGATTGGTAAACCAAATCGCAAGAGTTGTTTATAGCAACAATAAGATGACTTAACACAGGGGTTGACACATGTATGGCATATTTAGGAGCCAGTAAAAATAATGAGGAGGCACTTATACAATGGTTTGAGTCAAAGGGTTTTTGTATATAGATATATGTAGAATAACTTAGGTAGTTAGGAACCAGTTTCCATTCTTTAGGATTTTGCCAAGGCCAGCTTTAAGATATAAGCATAAGTACTCTTATCTATACTTAATGTGATGGTTAATCCAAGCATATAACAAATGCTAAGATTTGCTATCATTAAAACCAAACAATAGCTTCAGTCATTTACTAAACAAAATAAAAATGTTAAAGTGATAGTAAATCCTAGAGTTTCTGAAACGCTAAGATTTACCATTGGAACAAAAAAAGTGGACTTTCAGTCAAAGTATAATATACTTCCTGCTGAAAGATCCTTTATTTGTTTGCAGCTTTCGCCACACTGAGCTGCTCAGGCATCCCATGGCAGAACGCTATTTGGTTGAGAGGTGACGTTTCCACCCCTTAGCCAATAGCCGTGCGGGAAATCCGGCTTGGTGGCGACTGGCGCTGGATTTCCCGCATGGCTATTGGGTAAGAGGTGGAAACGTCAACTCTCAGCCAAATAGCGTTCTGCTGTGGGCTGCCTTAGCAGCTTACTGCGGTGAATGCTGCAAACAAATAAAGGAGCCTTCAGCATTAAGTATATTATACTTTATGACTGAAATTCCCCTTTATTTAAACCAATGGTAAATCCTAGCGTTTCAGAATCGCTAGGATTTACCATCACTTTAATCTCACCCTATCTGTACCGAAAGTATATAGCTAACAACGCCTCCAGCCGTCCATGGCACAGCGCTCTTCTCCAATGAGGTGACATTTCCACCGCTAAACCAATAGCGGTGCGTGGATACAGAACACAGTCAGATGACACGTACGACTATTGGTTTAGCGGTGGAAATGTCACCTCATTGGAGAAGAGCGATGTGCCGTAGGTTGACGGAGGCGCTGAGTTAGCGATATACATTTAGTGCAGGTAGGGGAGAATAACACTATTTTTTTTTAGTAAATGATGACTGAAGCTAATGTTTATTTTTAGTGATGGTAAATCCTAGCGTTTGTTATACGATTAGATTTACCATCACTTTAAGACAGTACCTGGTTCCAAAAAACATAACATATTAAACAATGAGAATGATTATATTGTTTAAAGGGATAGTAAACCCCAAAAATTCATGATTCAGATATAACATATAATTTTAAACAACTTTCCAATTTATTTCTATTATCAAACTTTCTTCATTCACTTGTTATCCATTGCACTACTGACAGGAAGCTGAAAATATCTATTAAGACAATCACAAGAGACAACTGTGTGCAGGCACCAATTAGCAGCAGCTCCCACTATATGTGCATATTCATTTTTTAACAAGGGATACTAAGAGAACGAAGCACATTTGAAAATAGAAGTGAATTTAAAAGTGTCTTAAAATAACATGCTCTATCTAAATCATGCAAGTTGAATATTGACTTTCCCAACCCTTTAATCTTGGGTTTTGTGGTCTAATCTTGGGCAAATGTTTCATTATTTCAGATCAGTAATAGTTAAACACGTGATCTAAATAAAGGTCTATAAAATAAAACAATAATTGAATTGCTAATACTTTCCCCACAATTCCATACCTCATTAAAGGGATATGAAACCCAAGAATTTCCTTTCATTATTCAGATAGAGTATGACATTTTGACAAACTTTCTATATACTTTTGGCAAATTTTCTTTGTTCTCTTGGTATTTATTGTTAAATAGCAGGGACATAAGCTGAGCGTGCACATGTCTAGCACTATATGGCAACAGTTTTGCAAGAGCACTAAATGGCAGCAATATTTCCTGGCATGTAGTGCTCCAGACACTGACCTAGGTATCTCTTCAACACAGAATATCTTTGGAACAATACAAATTTGACAATAGAAGTAAATTGGAACCTTTTATAAGATGTTGTATGTTCTGTCTGAATCACAAAATAATGTTTGGGGTTTCATATCCTTTAATAGCATCCCTACTACAGAGGGGGTAATTTATAACAAAAAGTTTAACTCAGATTGTCCAACCTAACACCAGGGGGCCACAATTAATTTTTCACATTTTAATCTATTTAATGTCACTCATCTCTCATTTCCAGTTTGCAACACATACTGTTCATTTTCTGTGCAAATTATTACTGTACTTCCTGAGGATTACCTTTACAAACTTCTGAGTGCATTTTTGTCACGTTTCTCCTTTAAAGTTTAATACAGTGACATTTGTATCTATTAATTGGATACGTTTTGCACTGGCATGAACAATGCAACCCCCTAATTTACAAAGGTTGGACTACCTTGTATTAACCCTTTCCATAACATGCATGTGGGCACCACGTTCTAATAAAGCCCCTGATCCGCCATCTGCAATGGATTCTCGCTCCCCAAAATGTCTCCCCGGCCCTCGCATCCGCTGTATCAAAGCTGTACTTACTCTGGCGGGAAAAGTCGGAGATCTTCGATTTTGCCCAGGAACCCGAAGAGGGTTATCATCTGCTCCGAGCTGGCACTGGGAGAGACGTTCGTCACCTGGATCACGTCGGTGCTGGAAGTCATTTCGCTTGTCTCCTGCTTTAACACATTAAATACGGAAACAAAAAAAAGAGTAACACACAGGATTAGTAGTAATCTAGCGAGTCAGCGGTGGCCGAAGAACGGGGGAGAGCGATGGCGACACCGGGACGATTACACAGCTGTGAGAATCGCAGCCATGAAACAACAACGAGCCAAGCTGGGCCGCAGTATCCCACAATGCACCAGGCACGCATGCGCAATGCGCCCCGCACTGGAGCTACGCAAATCTTTGTATCAGTTGTCATTGACATTTATTAAACGACCATATTTAAAACTGAAACATGTAGCCAACATTTTATAAATATACAGTGGAAATTAATATCAATTTATTGTTGCTATATTTCATTCAATCAGTAGTCACATTGTCAGTAACTCAGTACCATTTACTATTACATTATTTAGTGCACCAGCATCTCCATTTGCAATGTTTACTTTGAGGTTGAATTCATAGCCTCTGATAGACTATATTTTGTTACAAACTGTTGTCATATGTAGTTGCCATATTCCATTCACATACTACTGATTTATAAAATACCTCAAAATTATTGTCAAATTAGAAAAGTTTTATAGTCCTTTTTTTATTCAGACTAAACAAATTATCTCTTTAAAACTGAATAATGGAAACTATAGCTAAAAATGTGCCTCTAAGCATTGAAAACAAGTTTATATTTTCTGTGATATACCCATCCCCGCCATATAATTTATTACAATCCAATCTGCCGCTCTAGCGACATCTAGTGGCTTGTAGGCAGCACTGGGGCGTGCTCTACTATTTTGTTGGCGGCTGAGCATAGTTTAAATCTAGCCGCTCGGTACCGGTAGCTCGGAACCATGTCTCGGTTTAAGAGAGGAGCAAGAGGCGCTGGACCTCGGAGTGGCTTTCGTGAAGAGGAAAAAGAGCCGTCTGTACCCCAGGGACTAATCAAGGCGGCCCGGAAAAGCGGTCAATTAAACCTGTCAGGGAGAGGCCTGACTGAGGGTGAGAGAAGGGAAGGCTCCTGTCTCACATAGCCTGAGAGACACCTGTCTGGGTGTTAAGACTAGGGAGACAGAGAATATGAAGGGGGATAGGGAGGAATGGTGTGTGTTTATGTCTATATATGATTTATATTTGTCAGATGCACGCTCCCTGGCCTGTCCTGGGACACGCATCCTGACTGGCTGCTTAAAGGGACAGTATACACCAATTTTCACATAACTGCATGTAATAGACACTACTATAAAGAAGAATATGCATAGATACTGATCTAAAAATCCAGTATAAAACCTTTTAAAAAACTTACTTAGAAGCTCAAAGTTTAGCACTGTTGATGAGGTTAGCTGGAACACCCAGTGAAAGGGACTAGGAAAACATAAAGAGCAGACACTCCCCCCTCCCTGAATATGAAAAGACAGATTAGACAAACAGAAGCCAGCAGGAGATGTAATCGTGTGTATACATCTGACACTGTGGGGCTTGGTTAGGAGTCTAAAAATCAGCACAATATTATTAAAAAAATAAGCAAAACTATACGTTGTTATAAAAACGCTCCCTGATGGGCTATATACATGCATCATCTACAAAACATTTATGCAAAGAAAAATCTAGTGTACAATATCCCTTTAAATTCGTATTAGAGTGGGGTGTGATTACTTAGGAAATTTGAGGTAAAATGTCTTGCTTTTTTACATAGAGATGTTCAGGTGAAATTTTCTAGTCAGCTTTTATGCTACATCGCTTGCAAGTGCATCAACATTTTGGTATCATATCCCTTTAAGTAAGCATTTATTGTGTAACACATTTACACTTCAGATGAGTTAAAGGGACATGAAACCACTTTTTTTTTTCTTTAATGATTCAGAAAGAGAATACGATTTTAAACAACTTTCCAGTTTACTTCTATTATCTAATTTGCTTCATTCTCTTGGTATACTTTGTTGAAAAGTATATCTAGATAGGCGTAGGAGCTTGGAGCTAGCTGCTGATTGGTAAATGAACTTGTATGCCCATTTTCATTGGCTTACAACTGTTCAGCTAGCTCCCATGAGTGTATTGCTTCTTCTTCAATTAAAGATACCAAGAAAATGAAGCAAAATTGAATTGTAAAGTTGTTTAAAAATGTATAATCTTTCTGAATCATGAAAGGGAAAAAAAATGGGTTTCATGTCCCTTAAAGAACGATCTTCCCAAACAAATCTTGGCACACAGTAGACACGCTAAACAGGCCGAGTACTTTTTCCAACTTCATGAGTTCCTGTGTTTTGTGCATCCAATCAATAAAGCTACACGTCTGACCATTCTTTAGTGAATCAGCTAAATAGAATAGAAACATGGAAATAGGTGAAACTTAAGAAAGTTTCTGCAGAACCTTGGCTAGTATTGCCACAGAAACAAGGGATTCTGGGTATGTAAATGCAAATAGAATTTAGACATATCTCACTTTTGTTTTTAAAATGTGCTTTATAAACTGTATGCCTTAATGGAAGTACAGGTGGCCCTCGGTTTACAATGGTTCAATTTGCACCGTTTCAGAATAACAACCTTTTTTTTCAGTCATGTGACTGCTATTGAAAAGCATTGAGAATCAGTGCATTGATTAAAATAGCCAGTAGGTGGAGCTGTCCGCTTGTGTTGCAGCAAATATATGCAAGCCAAGCAAGCTGAAATTAATCAGTTTAACCAGACCTGAGCTATCGAGCAGGAACAAGATCTTGCTGTCTATAAATCAGTCTAGATTGGAATGCATAGAAAGAACTGTTTGCAGAAAAATGAAAGTAAAGTCTGTGTTGTGTGATTATTTTATTAGGTTTATAATGCTGTTTAGCTTTTAAAGTCTTTATTTCAAAGCTTTAAAAATAATATATTAGGTGTTACTTATGCCAATTTTTATAGGGGCCTGGAACCTAACTCCCTCACTTCCCATTGACTTACATTATAAACTGGGTTTCGATTTACAACCATTCCTTCTGGAACCTAACCCCGGCGTAAACTGAGGGCTACCTGTACATTTCTTTTGAATACAGCTTAAAGGGACAGTAAACACCTTGTTATACAATACATTTCTGTTGTGTTGCTATTGTCTAACATATCAGCCAAGTCTAAACATTTTTGAACAAATTAACATTGTTTTTACTGCAATTATTTTTTAATAGCCAAACTCCCTCCATTTCCCTATTTATTGTGCAAGTTCCTCTTCATCTGTGTAAGATTTTATGAACTTGGAGATGTATAAATGGAACTACACTATAGAAATATTACCCATAACAGATAATTAACCTCTTCGCTGCCAGGTATTTCAGAAGTGTTGTGCGCAGCTGCAATTGGCTGCCTTCTAATTTCTAAAAAGCAATGCCAAAGCCATGCATATCTTACATTTCTGAACAAATGAACCAATTTAGAGACCCCCCTGCTATTATTAAAGCTTTTTTGTGTGTGTGTAATCATGTAATGTAATAATTTGTATGTGTGTGTGTATCATGGTCCCAAAAATCATCTGCCACTGATACCCAGAAGGTTGAAATGGTTACCTCTGTAGTTTTGTGGTGTTATGACCACATTATTGCAGTTATTCCCCACCTTCCTCTAGTCATGGGTGCCACAATGTTGAAATCTAGCTTATCAATAAACAATAACAGGAAAATGAGTAGCCCAAAAACAATG
Organism: Bombina bombina; assembly: GCF_027579735.1. Taxonomy (NCBI): domain Eukaryota; kingdom Metazoa; phylum Chordata; class Amphibia; order Anura; family Bombinatoridae; genus Bombina; species Bombina bombina. Next base: position 145,085,970 of record NC_069508.1, read on the forward strand.
TCCATTAATAAATCATAAGGGAAAAGTTCCAATTTTCCTCAGTAGATCCGTATTATCAAGTAATGCAGAACAGTATAACGTGAAGGTTTAACAGGAGCTATATAGAGAAAAAAGTTTGTTATTGGTCATGTGCCAAAAAACAATCCACTATGTAATAAGGTGCAGCTTGTATCCCTTACTCCAAGTGACAGAGTCTCTAGGAGATTGCCAGTGTATGCTCAGCACTGCAACCATAAATCTAAGGGAAAGTCATCTCACAACTTGGTACAGACCCGGTGTATAGCCCTGCTCTGTCCTGAATCGTCTATTCTGTATGACGCCTTACTTCTTTGGTGGGGTGGGAGTGTGCTCTTAACCGTCTCTGGACAGGAATGCTTACGTCACAACTCGATGTTCCTCACCCTGGTATTGGTGCGGCGTGAACAGGGAAGTAACTAAGCACCTAATAAACTTCTGTGAACACTGGAACAAATAAAGCAAATGCCAAGCTGCTACAGCGACCCTTCAAGCTGCAATAAATGCATAAAGTCCATAAGAAAAAAGTAGCAACAAGCCAAAACTTCCTTTTAGAACTCAAGTTCATTGGTAGATACCATCAGTATACAGAGGAGGTACACAGAACAACCTGACTCATTTCGCACATGCGCTTCATCAGAGGTCCTTTAATAAATAAAGCGCATGCATAAAACGTGTCAAGTTGTTCTGACTGTGTACCTCGTCTCTATACTGATGGTATCTACCTTTAAACTTGGGTTCTAATGGCAAGTTTTGGCTTGTTGCTGCTTTTTTCTTTTGGACTTTATGAAATCTATCTTGCGCTACATTTCAGTGATGACTTTCAGATACCTGCAGTGTAACCTAGGTTCCATCATGGTGGCACCCATGGTTAGAGGGAGGTGCATGAAATGTATTTAGTGTTTAATGAGCCTTTAACCTTTTACTGACATTAGGACGTTCCATGCCTTCCTGCCCTGGGCTTTAGCACTGTACTGAAGCCATCAGCGCTTTCAGAATGGGATCGGGACCTGGTGAGCATGCCTAGCATTGTAGGCTTGCCCCCTGACTCGATCCCATTATTAAAATCTCGCAATCGCATGCACGATCACAAGATTTCAATTTGTTTACATTAGAACGTTGTTCTGATGTAGACTAATCAAATCGATCAATTAAGGCTTAATCTCCTGATTTAAAATAATTGGTGATTTTCTGTATTTAGAAAATTACATGGTGAAGGGGCCTGTATGTTGATTTCTCGTTTTTTCATAGTATGCAGTGATGTGAATAGGTGAAATGGGTGCAATTAACCTGGTGTGATCCAAAAGAGATGTGTGCATGTATTTTAAAAGGGACCGTAAAGTGAAAAACGAAACTTCAAGACTCAGGACATTCGATTTTCAACACATTTCAATATGTATTTCTATAATTTGCTTTGTTCTTTGGGTATGCTTTGTTGATAAACATACCTAGGTAGGCTCAGGAGCAGTAATGTACTACTGGGATATAGCTGCTGATTAGTGGCTGGATATATATATAAAAAAAATACATTAAAAAAAAAGTACAGCACCTCCTCCTTTGTGCACATTTTTATTGGTTACTGCCAAATCTCCAATCCAAAATATAGTTTAGACCGCAGCACTTTATTCCATGAGAAGACCTTTATTGTTAAATGATAGGGTCATGCAGCAACAACGTTTTAGGCATCTTGCCCTTACTGCTTTAGCTGTTGAATTTGGTAAGTGACAAATGGCCCTGTAAATGTAACTAGTATCAAGTATTTTACATGTTATGTATAGGGCCATTTTTTACTGAAACAATGAAAAATGCTGACAATAATTGGGGAAAATGTCTGACCGCTAATAAGCAGCTTACATGCTAATAATTACCAAAAGATAGATTGTGATTAACCCCTTACTTTATTTTCTTGGTTTCATTTGTTGGAAATCATATCTAGATATGCTCCAAAGCAGCAATGCACTATTGGAAATTGGCTGATTACTGTGTTTACCCATTTGCATGTAACACGTAACATTTCTTTTTTTCCTCTTTTTAAAGGGACATAATACTCCTATGATAAATCACTTGAAAGTGATGCAGCATAGCTGTAAAAAGCTGACACGAAAATATCACCTGAGCATCTCTATGTAAAAAAGGAAGATATTTTACCTCAAAAGTTCTTCAGCTCAGCGGAGTATGTGCTGTGTAAACTGTTATGCTTCAGCTACAAGTTGAAAAAAAACCTAATAAAACAATAGCCAATCAGCATCAGCAGTACTGAGGTAATGCTTTGCCTTTGCTGTGATCTCATGATATTTCACTGAAATCACTTGTGATTTCAAAGAACTTAAACTGAATAGGAAAATAACATGACTATGCCTGCACATGTAGACAAAAGGAAATGACTAAGCATTAGAAATAGTACTGGGATGCAGTTTCTTCATTTGATTCTTTTTATTCTATCTTAATAAAAACAAAGGGCTGTCATTAGAACTAGCTAGCATAGATGTAGCTAGACATACTATTAAACATCCTTTACAGTAATGTTGGAATGGTTCCCCTTTTTATGGCTCCATTTTTATTTTCCATTAAAAAGCCAGCAAAACCCCACTGACAGTTTGCTGCTCTTTCTAGATACCTCACATGCTGCTCGCACAGCCACTCTCTACTACAGGGGTGTCAAACTCAAATTCATCGGGGGCCACATCAGCAGTTTGGTCACCCTCAAAGGGCCGGTTGTATAGGACTATGTATATCCAAAGTTTACCGCTCAGACTTTTAAGCAGAATAATAAGCAGACCCCCCCCTCCCACATACATCACATACATTCCCAGTGGCGTATTTAGGTTTTGTGCTGCCCTAGGCAATCAAAATTCTGCTGCCCCCCCCCCCAACCCCTTTGTTTTTAGGCTGTTTTTCAGCCACAATAATTTTTGGTCACATCATGTTTCTTTATTCAGACTTCCTCATTGACTTGCCAAATACCTGAGTAAGGGGTCAGGTTCCTTGCCCAATGCCGCCCACTAAACTAATATACCAGTTTTATACATAACAATAACTAACTAACCTTTGCAAACAGCCCCAGGGGGTATATAATACATCTGCTTTCTGTGACTTTATATGCTTTTATGATATCACACAGAAAACATAGTACTCCAGTGTCACGCTATGGAGGGAGGGGCGGGTGTCAGTGTGCAGGTCTGCAGGAGCCGAACACCGGTACGTGAGACATCTAGAGATCCCCCCCCCCCCCAGCTGCCTTTTCTGCAAACCCTTGTAACCCTTCTCCTCCCCGCTCAAAGTGTTAATAGCACCGCACAGGGAAAAAAAGGAGTTATCCCTGCTGCGGTCTGCTTGTGAAGACTGTTAGCTGAAGAGATGTGTGTGGGTGGAGTTCCGGGAATTGCCGATTCCCATTTTTGATAATCAATCACCATTGCCAAATTAGACACACAACCAACCGGTATAAGCTTTCACGGTAGTGTTGTAAAAAAAGAACATGAAGGGTGAACCTAGCGCGTGCACATTCACAAACAAATGTTTACAGCCTGGGCGCGGGCTTCAGTAGAGGGGGGGGGGGGAACCGCCTCAGTATTCAGCAGCGCTAGCTTCAGCCTTCATGTTCTTTTTTTACAACACTACCGTGAAAGCTTATACCGGTTGGTTGTGTGTCTAATTTGGCAATGGTGATTGGATTATCAAAAATGGGAATCGGCAATTCCCGGAACTCCACCCACACACATCTCTTCAGCTAACAGTCTTCACAAGCAGACCGCAGCAGGGATAACACTTTTTTTTTTCCTGTGCGGTGCTATTAACACTTTGAGCCCGGGAGGAGAAGGGTTACAAGGGTTTTTCTGCTATTAACGCGCATCCCTGGCTGCACACTTACCTCAGTCGCAGAAGCAGACGTTCTGGCGGCTAAAAGTAACATTAAGTTATAAGCAAAGCATCTAATAAAATGTATCAATTTCATGAGAGGCAGCCAATAATGTGAAAGTAAAAATGTGCCGGTTGCTATGCATAATAATAAAAAAAAAAAACACCTGTTGAAGAAAATTATGTGCTTAACAGAACTGGCCATTCTTTCTGCAGGCAGGCTCCACTTTCTGCGATATTATCGCAGATCGCACTATGTTCTGCCTTGGGGTATAAATATAAATGTTTATTTTTTATATTACTGAATCGCGGTATCAGGGGTGAAGGCTGGCGGCCGGCGGCGGCTACACGGGCCACATGACAAGGTCTGGTGGGCCGGATTCGGCCCGCGGGCCTTGTGTTTGACACCCGTGCTCTACTACAAAGGAGTCCCCGATCTGTGTTTGATTGCAAGTGGCTGGCAGTGATAAATCACTTGAAACTGATGCAGTATAACTGTAGAAAGCTGACAGGAAAATATCACCTGAGCATCTCTATGTGAAAAAGGAAGATATTTTACCTCACAATTTCCTCAGCTCAGCAGAGTAAGTTCTGTGTAAAAAGTTATACTTCCACTCCTGTCCAGCTGCAGGTAAAAAAAAAAAGGAAGAAATTAACTGCAGCCAATCAGCATCAACAGTGCTGAGGTCATGAACTGTTTTACTCTCATGAGATTTAAGTCAAATCTCATGAGATTTCATAGTAAACTTCCTTAAACTGAATAGGGAAATAACATGAGTGTGCACAAATCTCACTCCCTTGTCTGTCACGGGACAGACATACTTATTTGCTGCTTAAAGTCCTTTGCAATGGGGTTTGAATACTTAGAACATTTTGAGGTAAAATATCTTTCTTTTTTACATAGAGATGTGCAGGTGATATTTTCTAGACAGCTATGCTGCATCACTTTCAAGTGTTTTAACATTTGGGTATCATGGCCCTTTAAGTGCAATTGGAACTCGACTTCTTCACCTAACTAGCATCTGTTGTACTTTGAGTGACACCTATCGTCAGCTTTTGGAACTGTTTCGTGCACAGCCTGTATGCAGTGCACCTGCTTAATTAACAGAAAACAATTGATTAACAGAAACTAATTGAAAACCTGTTTTATTTTTTATTGTAATCTATGTCTGCTTTAATTAAAAAACGGACATTTAAGAGTCCTTTTTTTCCATCTTCAATTTTTACCGGACACCTGGTTTAAAAACCGGACTGTCCGATCAGATACCGGACACCTTGCAACCCTATCTAACACTTTTAGAAGAATGCTGGAGAATTACATATGAGTATGTATAAAGTGCATTTAAAAAGACATACTTTGATTTTAGACTTTACAGTTTAAATTAATAGACTGTAAGGTAGCTGCAACTGACTGAACAGTGCAAGATGATTCTTAATACATGGGTTGATAAAGTATTGCAAGACTCTTTAGGGGTATTAAACACTGCTATCAATCCTATAAATAATGATCATTTTATGTTCTCTAGTATAAAGCTGCTAGCCTTCTGTTATCCATCAAACTATATAAATGAATAGTCACGTTCAATAAGGAAAGTAAGCAGCTGCTTAGTAGTGCCTGTCTGAATGATCAACCTTGCAAGTCACTGCTTTTCATCCCAGTGTTCTGTACACTTGATCACTCTATATAACAAATCCAAAGCCATAAAGGAAAATATATGTATTTTTTTTTTTTTTTTTTTTTTTTTAAATGGATATTTAGTTAAAATCGTTACTCTCCATGAAAGGTGTAAACCTTTGGAATGTTCTTTTTATGATTTAATTTGACAGCTTTTTCATGTAATTGAACTATTTTGCTTTCCCAATTACCCTGATAAGCTGAAGGGTATCCTTCAGAATCTGGAACTCTCACCCCACAACATTCTACACAGTGATTTCTTGATCACTGTGGAAGCTCATCTATGTCTGTCAATAATTGGCCACAGAAATGAATATACAATACTCAGAGGGGGTATGCCTATGGTTGCCAGCTGTTCAGTATTCAACTAAACAGTCCAGTATTTTTGCAGGCTGTGAAGTAAAATGTTCACAAAAATACTGGACACTTAAAGGGACAGTCAACCATAGAATTGTTATTGTTTTAAAAGATAGATAATCCCTTTATTACTCATTCCCCAGTTTTGCATAACCAACACAGTTATATTAATGTACTTTTTACCTTTGTGATTACCTTGTATCTAGGAACCTTCTTCCAGCCCCCTGATCACATGACTGTGACTGTTTACTATCTATTGTCTTAAATTTAGCATTGTATTGTGCTAGATCTTAAATAACTTTCTGTGCCTGAACACAGTGTTATCTATATGGCCCACGTGTACTTTCTGTCTCTTTGTGTTGAAAAGAGATTTAAAAAGCATGTGATAAGAGGCAGCCCTCAAAGGCTTAGAAATTAGCATATGAGCCTACCTATGTTTAGTTTAAACTAAGAATACCAAGAGAAAAAAGCAAATTTGATGATAAAAGTAAATTGGAAAGTCAATTAAAATTAAAAGTCCTATCTGAATAATGAAAGTTTAATTTATACTTGACTGTCCCTTTAAATGTTTAGTTTTAAAAAAATATATATTTCTGTTAGAAGTGAGGGGCAGTCAAGGGGGTCAAATCACTTCTGTTTGCATGTGTTCATGTCAGTCACAGGTAAAATTGTTTGTTACTGGTAGCCAAGGGGTAGAATGACTGCTGACTTTTGAAGAAATATAGATGGTGGGTTTAAGAGTAGGGGCTAAGGTAGAGCTTTTTTATGGTGGGGATTGTGTGACTCTACCATTGTGCCTAGTGACTGGCAGGATATCCAATATTTTTGTGGAAGACAGCTGGTTATTTGTAGAAAGCTGTAAAGCTGGCAACCCTAATACAGGGCTTGACAAACCCAGTAGCCAGGGAGCCACTGGCTCCTAGAATTTTACCCCTGGCTCCTAACTTTTTGGGTTATTCTCCATATATCTATATGCAAACACCATTGTTTAGGTCCTAAAAGTATGTCTGGATCCTAAACATTCTTACTGGTTCCTTAATTTTAAACAGATATATATATATATATATATATATATATATAATCATTTGATCTACAAAGTTCATATTAATTTTTAAACACAATACTAATGTTTTAACTTAGCAAGAGTTCAGAAATCAATATTTGGTGGAATAACTCTGATCTTCAATCACAGCTTTCATGCTCTCCATCAGTCTTTCACACTGCTTTTGGGTGTCTTTATGCCAATCCTGGCCCAAAAATTTAAGCAGCTCGGTTTTGTTTGATGGATTTTGACCATCCATATTCCTCTTGATCACATTCCAGAGTTTTTCAATGGAGTTCAGATCTGGAGATTGGGTTGGCCATGACAGGGTCTTGATCTGCTGGTCCTCCTTCAGGACAGGACTGGGAAATCAGACCAGCCCCGCTTTCACCAACCTAACTTGCATGGGGCCACTTTTCTGTCGCCACAAGCCCCCACACCCTTGTCAGAAGTGGAGCAGCCTTATAGAAATGTTCTACACATGTGTACAAGACTCACTCTGTGACCTTCCTTACCAAGAATTTGGTTGTACAGCAACTTCGGGCTTGCAGGCCGCCAGGAAAAGTCCCAGTATCCCGGCAGACTAATCCAGCACTGTCTTCCATTCACAACTTGATTGACTTGACTGGGTTGCATGGTGCATTGTCCTGCTGGAAAAAAAACAATCCTCAGAGCTGGGGATCATTGCCAGATCAGAAGTAAGCAAGTTTCCTTCCAGGATAATCTTTTACATGGCTTGATTCATGCGTTCTTTACAAAGATACATTTGCTCGATTCCAGTCCATCTTCTGTGATGAGTATAATTTTCAATTTTGCCAGAAAACCTGGTTGTCTAATTGTTAGGCAGAGACCTAGAGATGCCTACAAGCCACAGTGTCTTGCACCCTGTGTGAAATTTTGTGGAGGATCAGTGATGATATGGGGATGCTTCAGCAATGCTGGAATTGAGCAGATTTATCTGAATGAATCAAGTCACATAGAAGGTTACCCTGGAAGAAAACTTGTTTCCTTCTGCTCTGACAATGTTCCCCAACTCTGAGGATTGGTTTTTCCAGCAGGATAATGCTCCATGACACACACACACACGCACACACGCGTCATTTAAGCAGTAATTTGTTGACATATGTGCCATTATATGTAGTTATAGAAGGGCAACAAACTTATTTGTACACACAGAACCAGATATGCACGTTTTACCCTTTCTGAGAGCCCAGTGATGTTGCTGTCCCAGAAAAGAAGGCTGTCAGGTGTATGAATGGGTAGTGGGGATGCCTTGTATGTGCTCTACATGTGGAGAGGTAGTATAGTTTTTTAAAACATCAATTAATTGATTGACTGAAATTATAGAGGTACCCTATGCATTATATTTATGAAATTCGCCTACTAAAAACATTGTGATTTTCATGATTGAAAATAAGTACAGTTCTGCAATATCTTGTAAGCAGATTTGGGTGACATCTTGATAAATATCTTTCATATACCATTCTGGTTTAGGTAGATAAAGGTGAAAAAACATTTAAAGGCACTTTTCTATTATAAAAAAGGGTATGGTCTAATTAGAGCATGTCATTTTTGCATTACTGACTTTAGCTTACCGTATGTATGAACTTGGTGATCATAAATTTGCCGGCATGGAGAGATCTTGCAAAATCACATTGAGCTTTAGATGATCTGGCCCTATGTGTTTAAACCATTTGCAAGGATATGATATATTTCCGTGGTTCAGGGGATAGTGTCAATGATGTGGGGTAGTTTTCATTATTTTGGCATCTGAAGGTAGTCAGGGCCACTTTGAAAGAGGTTCAACTCCGTTTTTTCAGTGCTATGTCGCATATCAATCTTTGTATTGTTAAGAACAGGGAAGGAACTATTACACCCCCTGGAATTATGACCCGTAAAATTATGGTTCCTGCACTTGACTGCTTTTGCCAGACAGATCACTTGATAGCCAGTTGCGTTTTTTATTTACTTGCAAGTAGAGGGCACTCTCCTTTTGAAAACAAAAAATAAATAAATATGTCTTTGCTTCTAAAAAACTATAAGAAATACAAAACACAGTGAATAATTGTTGCCTCCTAATTTTGAAAAATGCTAAGCAGTGCTCTGCCTTCCCATTGGAAGGCAACAGGGTTGTGCTTTAGTCTTCTGGCACTTTCTTATTGCATGTGATGTAAAATTGTATTTATGTGCATTGCCACAAACAGGTGATGCATACAGTATAATGAAAAAGTACTTGCAGTGTACCACAAGCACACTTATGCATTGGGGGCAATAATTCCCAGACAACACCATCGTTAAAATATATGCCATGTCACTGCACATTCATGAAAGTTTACATTGCAGCGTATTTTCGAAATACTTAAATTCTTCTTCACCAAAGCCGGATCGGCGATTGCCCACTTCTTCCTGCTGTACTTGCACTGCAATGACGAAACCGGCTTCCTCCAATTACGGCGTGGCCTCACGAGATGGACACTCTGGGGGGGGGAAGCCATGATTGGAGGAAGCCGGTTTCGTCATTGGTGACGTAAGGACAGAGGAACTGCGGGCTGCAATGTAAACTTTCATGAATGAAAGTGTCCCTGTTTTTAATAGTATTTTTAAAAAAACGGGCAATGATTCATGAGAGTTTACATTCTCTTTAAAAAAAATATGGTGAATGCCATAAAGAAAATTTTAATTTTCTCTGTTTCTAAACTATTTATAATAAAACATATTTGTGGTGCATTGCTGTGCCTGAGTCTGCCTAGGTATGATTTTTATCATAGAAAAAACAAAGATAACAAAGTATATATGGTAATAGAAGTAAATAGTAACATTTCTTAAAATTCCCATTTTATATTAATCATGAATGTTTTCGAAGAATGGCATGCTCCTTTAAAGGGACACTGTACCCAAATGTTTTCTTTTGTAATTCAGAAAGAGCATGCAATTTTAAGCAACTTTCTAATTTACTCCTATTATCAATTTTTCTTCGTTCTCTTGCTATCATTATTTGAAAAAGAAGGCATCTAAGCTTTTTTTTTGGTTTCAGTACTCTGGACAGCACTTTTTTATTGGTGAATGAATTTATCCACCAATCAGCAAGGACAACCCAGGTTGTTCACCAAAAATGGGCCGGCATCTAAGCTTACATTCTTGCATTTCAAATAAAGATACCAAGAGAATGAAGAAAATTTGATAATAGGAGTAAATTAGAAAGTTGCTTAAAATTTCATGCTCAATCTGAATCACGAAAGAAAAAATTTGGGTACAGTGTCCCTTTAACTATCTAATAAAGTTTTGGGGCTTTGGGTTTCTGCAAGGAAAAATGTGTAGTTTGAAGATGGCTAACACATAAACTATTGAATAAAAAGTAAATAATATGAGATAAGCTTAAAAATATCTTCTGTATTTAATACTTTTCTAAAAATGAATGTAAATAGATCGCAGTATGATTATAAAAAGGGTTGTCTCCCTATAAGACAAATTAATAAATCCTAATATAAAACGCTATATTTTTTTTTTATATATATAAAAAACAAAATATAGATACTGCGTGCAGTCACTCAGTTTGAAGGTTAGAAGTTTTTGTCACTTGGCAGACTTCTGCACGCAGTATCTACATTTTTTTATTTTTTAAATGTTTTTTTTTTATTACGCTTTATATTAGATTTATTAATTTGTCTTATAGCGAGACGTCCCTTTTTATAATCATACTGCGATCTATGAAATATGAACATTAATTTTTAGACCTGTTTTTAGAAAAGTATTGGGGGACTTCCGTCGGAGTATCCTGAGCCAGAGTTTCCAGCACCGCAGCGCCAAAAAGCCCTTGTTTGGAGGATACCGGTTCCAGATTGGGCATGCGAACTCGCATCTGTGGCTCGCTAGGCGCCGGAAGTCTACTGCAGGCGTTGGGCCGACTTCGCCACGGCCATTTGTTTGGAGCACCAGGAACCTTTGCGGAAGCTCCAGTAGACACAAACCTGGAGGTAAAGGGGCCACAAACCGGTTCGTTTAAGGAGAGAGCGGACTCAGGAATATCTAGAGCCAGCAGGAGGGCTACGAATCCGAGCTGGAAAGCTCCTGACTGAGAAGTCACCACTAAAGAGGAGACGGCAGATCAACACACAGGATTAAGGTGCAACAGCAGCGAGAACGGCCCAGGCACCCCCAGGAGGACAGTCGGCAGTAATCGCAAGTATTGGATAAGAGCTGAAAAAATGATGTATGTTATATTTGTTTACCCCGGGCAGGCCTATAACTGATAACTATAATCAGATAAAGTTTCAAAATACGTGGCCACCTGGGAGGCAACAAAGTGAAATAGGCAAGGCCAGAATCCACAGCGTATTAGTGCACCTGGGCTATAGGTGATAGTAGTGGTAGTCTTGGCCTAAGAGGATATACTGGAACATATTAAACACCAGGGGGTGCGGGATCTGCAAGCCATCCGCAAGAGATTCTATCAAAGAGGGCAGTTCGTGGAGTGGATTTATGTGCCAGCTTGTTGTAAAAAGACAGGCCCTGTTAGGTGGTAGCTGGTCTTAGAGCTTGGAAGGAATAGCTATTACGTAAGCCCCAGAGTAAGCACCACTCAAGATACAGGGGACTGCATTACAGAACATTTCTAAGGGTATCAAGGAGCCTATACTCTATGGAGGATAACATTAAGGCCTAGAAGCTAAAAGAGGAAGAAGTCGCTCAAAAAAAAAAAGAGGGAGCCTCTCTGGAAACAGACTTTTTATTTAATTTTTTTTTTTTTTTCTTTCCCTCTCCTTCTTTTTTTGAAAGAGACATTCTGCTATACATGTATGATTTATATTGATATATTGCAGCCTGTATATTGATAATATATGGTGACCGCAGCAAATGTATGAAGGTGACATATATACCTAAGTTGTGAAGTTGTTTGGGTTAGTTAGTATAAAATACCATTAGATAGTAGGTTGCATAGGTTTAGACTGATGTGATATACTGTTTAGCTAACGAAGTCACCATAGATAGGCTGTGCATGATCTAAATTGTATAATTATGGTATCTATAACAGAGGTATGGTAATCAAAATGCTTTAGTGTGTCTGTTGCAAATCATAGCAGTGGATAAGATACACATAAGATTACATCTAAACAATCCAGCTATAGGGGTTAGACACATTTTAAATTGTAAAGAACCTAATTGACTGGAAAGTTCTTAAAACAGATAAAGCAGGGCTATAGGGCTCTGAGTTTCTGAATCAGACCAGGCTCAAAACAAGTGAGATTGTACAGACTAAGAATCAGATTGGTAGGGGCAAGGCAAGTCTAAGGTGTGGCGCTTTTTTTTTTTTCTCCTTTTTTTTCCTATCTTTTTTTTGGGGGTCTTTGTTCTTTTTTTTTCTTTTATCCTAGCTAGATAGCACATATACACCTCTTTTTGTTTTTAAAAAAAAAAGAGAAAAAAAAAAACAACAAAAAAAAACACAATACACAATTTGGCCAGCAGAGTGTGCTGACCAAAGGATTGTTTGCTTTTTCTTTTTTGACTTCACTGTTTTACACATTGAAAACACTGATACAGTGTAATTTGGACACAGACGATCCCAGTTAGTAGGATCCCTATTCTCCCCAAGACATTAGTCCAGGAGAGACAGATATATTGCACTATCCTCTACGGATATTTAACACGAATCTCTTTTTCTGCATACTTTCTTTTTATATATGGAAAAATACATTAAAACAAAATCACCAGCCATGCCTCCCAAAACTAAAGACAAAAAAATATCCAACAAAAGTACTGACGTAATGACAGAGATTAACTTAGATGACTCACATGTAAATATAACAGATCCACAAGGGCTTCTGCAACAGATCTCAGACTTATTACTACCGCAATTTAACAACATAAAACAAGAAATTTCTATTTTATCCCATGAAATAAGACAATTTGCTAGCAGGCTAAATGAAGCAGAGTTAAGGATATCTAGTGTAGAAGATCAGGTACATAAGGTAGACCAGACAGTACTTCTTCATAGTAAACAGATGCTCGCCATGCAAAACAAAATCGAAGACCTGGAAGATAGAGCCCGCAGGAATAATATTAAGATAGTGGGGCTTCCAGAGTCTAGTGAATTTAAAGATCTGATCACATTTGCCTCTAAAACTTTACCACAAAAACAGGGTTTGTGACATTTAAGTATATTTGATTAGCCGAAATACTGTAAAGGTAACGTGATGACCAAACAAGTTATGGTTTTGATGTTTTTATTTATTACTTTAAAGTTTAGTGGAATTCTATGCGGAATATTTTTCCCGTTTTTTTTTCTATTCATTTTATATTATGTACTTGCCGGATAAGGTGGTCTGGTGTGGCGGAGGGTGGAGGTGGGATTGGGTGCTAAAAGTAGATAGTCTCATGCTATCGATAAGAAGATCTTGGGTTAAAAAATAGGATGATGGAGAAAATCAGCTTTTTATCTTGGAATGTAGGCGGAATTACATCGCCTATAAAGAGAAAATTAATAATAAAACAACTAGGACAACTTAAGCCGAGTGTAGTATTACTACAAGAGACACATTTAAAGCCTACTGAAGCTGAGAAGTTAAAGAGTAAATGGGTGGGGGAAGTAATAACATCACCATACTGCGGTAGGAAAAAAGGGGTAGCCATTCTCTTCAATAAGAACAGTGAATATAAAATTATAAAGCAAGAAATAGATAGTCAGGCGAGATTTATAATTCTGGATGTACAAAATGATAATCTAAATGTGGTGATATGTAACGTATATGGCCCAAACAAGATGGACGAGGAGTTTTGGGAAGGATTGAATAATAAATTGATTAAATACATAGGGAAGAACATTATTGTAGGGTGGGATTTTAATCTGACACCTGTACCCCCAATAGATAGGCTTAAATGTAGTCAAGCTAGGAACATTAAAAAAGAAGGTAGACTCTTGAAGAATTTTATGAAAGGGCTTAGATTACAGGATATATGGAGGAATCAAAATCCTGACGTGCGTGCATTTTCCTGTCTATCCAAAACATTCAAGACCCTCTCAAGAATCGATCTTTTTTTAATCTCAGAAAATATGTTGGGCTTGGATTTGAAAACTGATATTAAAGAGATATGTATTTCAGATCATGCAATTATATCATTAGAACTTCAGAATGTAGCCCAGGCTAGGGGGGGCGATAATAGACTTAGATACCCCAGACATCTAGCGCATAATATACATTTTAATAATTATATCTTAGAAAAATGGAAGGAATATAAATATTATAATAGAGGCTCTATAGGCAAATGTGAGATATACTGGGAAGCAGCCAAAGCATATATCAGAGGAGCTATTAAAGCTTATATGTGTAAATGGAAGAAGAAAAATAGGGAGCGTGAGTCCCAATTAAATAACCAACTTAAAAACGCATATATAGGTAATGCTAACCCGCAGACCTGGCTTAAATACCAGAATAGCAAACAGGAGAACGATATATTTGCAAAACAAATGATTATACAACAAGATAAGAAAGATAGTGCTAAATGTAGAGGACTATATGAAAGATCTGCTAAATACATAGCTAGATTAACTAAAATGCAGAGACAAAGGAACTATATATCAGCCATTAAACTAGGTTCATATAGAGCAAGCACGACCAATGAGGTGAAGCTGGTAATGTTCAAATATTTTAAAGAACTTTATACAAGTACTTCAGTGGATATTCAAAACAAAATGGAATTCTGGGAGCAAATAGAAACTAGGAAACTTGGAAAGACAGATAGAGATAGGTTGAATCTTCCGATATTGGAGGAAGAAGTAATGCAGACTATAAATCAGATAAAAAGTAATAAGGCGCCGGGACCTGATATGCTACCAGCCGAATTCTATAAAATGTTATCCTCTGAAATTACGCCTACTCTCACCAATCTCTTTAATAGCTATTTTTTAAAAGGGGAAATGCACTCTAAATATTTTGCGGCATCTTCTATCACATTAATTTTGAAAAAAGGTAGAGATTCGGAAAACCCAGGATCTTATAGACCGATATCATTGTTAAACAGTGACTATAAGATTCTGACCACTATCATAGCAAACAGATTTAAAAAAATTCTACATAAAATTATACATATAGACCAAGTAGGTTTTATGACTGGGCGCAACCCAGCTAGAAATATTCGTAAAGTACTTATTACCCTAGATCATTGCTACCAAGAGGCTAAACAAAATCTAAGTAAAGATACTCCAGATTTAGCTGTATTGGCGATGGATGCTGAAAAAGCTTTCGATGCCATAACCTGGGATCATTTATTCACATCATTAGAGAAGTTTGGAGTGCAAGGGAATATTGAATCTTTTATAAAACTCATATATAGGAATCCGACGTCTAATCTAATGATTAATAATGAAACTACACCAGATATTATGCTTAAAAAAGGTACAAGGCAAGGTTGCCCACTATCACCCATGCTCTTTAATTTGTCAATAGAACCATTAGCCATCAGGTTAAGGAAAGAACTAGAAGGTATCAAAATTTTCCAACAGAAGATAGTACTATCGCTATTTGCAGATGACTTATTACTATTTATCGCAGATACCTCAAAGAGTATTAAGCAACTTTTGGAGATTATAAATCAATTCAGCTCATTCTCGGGTTATAAAGTGAATGTAGATAAATCGGAGATTATGTGGCTGCGAGGCGCAAACCAGAATCATAAAGTAAACTAAAAACCTGAAACAATGGTATGATAAAAATATTACACCATGTCTGGATAAATGTATTGCAGATTGTAAAAGATGTAGAGAGCTGCCTATTAGCATTACAGCTAGAGTGACTCTAATTAAAACAATAATCTTCCCACGTATACTATACCTTCTGCAGAATATTCCTATTATAGTCAAACAGAAAGACTGTGTTAGGTTTAATAGGATGTGTAGCAGCTTTATATGGGCGGGAGGGAAAACAAGATGCTCAGCAGAAATATTAACTCTCCCATTTAAAGCTGGGGGGTTAGCGTTACCCAATCTTCAACTATATAACTTAGCTGCTGTAGCGAAATATGCTATAGACTGGATCATTGAGGGGGATTTTGTGACATATGGAGCACTAGAGACAGATATATGCGCTCCATATACTCCTAAAGCACTTCTACACTGTGAGATAAAAAATCTCCCAAAAGGAATCTCGCAGAGGCTAACGTTCAATAACGTGATAGCGGCCTGGCATAAACTTGGTAAACTAGTAGGAGTGAATATGTGCATATCCAGATATTTACCGATATTAGGGAATCCGAAATTTAAAATAGGATGTAGTGGATATGGAGTTTTTCATAGATGGCGCAGGAAGGGTATCACTAATTTGGTACAGCTTGAGGATAATATAATACATACAATTAAATCTTTTGAAGAATTAAGAAGGGAATATCAGCTTCCCAATACAGACTTTTTTGCTTATCTACAAGTCAGACATTTCTACAATGAATTACAAGCTAGGCATGGGAAAGACTGGTCTATAGGAGGGCTAGATAACGTTATCAGAATCTTCGCTCAAAAGAAATACGCAATTAGGATGATCTATAATTTTCAAATGGATCATAAAATAGAAGTACATTTACAGATGATGGAAAGTAAATGGAGGAGACTATATCCTATGCAAACAAGGGCAGAATTAGTAGATAGTTTCAGGACAGTAGTGAGGACAACTAAGGTTACTACTTGGAGTCGCATTTTAAGATAATTAATCAATTGTACATAACACCTAGCAAAATAGCAAGGTGGTATAAAAATATGGAGATAGTTTGCTATAAATGTAGCGCTAAAGATGCAGCTTTAGAACACTGCCTTTATAGCTGCCCAAAAATCCGCCAATTCTGACAACAGATACTATTCTGGCTTAATAAGTGGTTAGATCAAAAACTCCAAATAAATAGTAAAACGGTGCTCCTTTTATATCAGGGCACAGACTGGCATGAGAATCCTACCCTGATTTAATACAGCAATTCTTCAAGGTAGAGCACTGATATTAGCTAACTGGAAATCACCAAAAGCACCTAGTATTGCACAATATGTAAAAGAGATGATGAACCAAATGATTCTGGAACAATATGAGATTCGCATTGATGCGGAGAAAACTATCAAGAGGTTTTTCCTTAAATGGCTTAAAATAATTGAAGCCCAGTCAGTAAATATACAACTCCAAATTATTAAACCTTTAGTTAAATCTAATATAGTTAAAACCTGGATAATCAATAATGAACTACCGAGCAACTGGAGTAGGCTCCTATAAAATACCCCATAAGATGCATACATCTAGACCCCCTGAGTTCTTCCCTCCACCCTCGGCCACACCAGAAGTAAATACGAGTGTACCCGTGAAAGAGACCCACGCATTCTTCAGCAATCTCATACTGTATTTACTTTAGTGCTTTTTTTTGTTGTTTTTCTTTTCTTTTCTTGTGTCTTTTAATTTGTATGGTTTTTTTGTACCCCAGATTGCCAAGTTATGCAACAAAAGGGGAATTTCAAGAATGTATGCTATAATTGAATTCACTAGGAGAGCCATGGAATTAGGATTATGAGAAATTGTGTAACATAAGTTCTGAATATCCTTGTCCTCCTATCTATGTAATTGTAATCATATAAAATAATAAAAAGAGAGAGAAAAAAAAAAGAAAAGTATTAAACACAGAAGATTTTTTTTAAACTTATCTCATATTAATTTTTACTTTTTATTCAATAGTTTACTTATGTGTTAGCTGTATAGCGCCCTCTTCAAACTACACCTTTTTTCCTTGACTTTTTCTTTATAAACTATTGAGGAGCTTATTCTGAAGAGTGGCTATAACGCCCCCAGTGCCTACCCTAAACTTCTTACTACTAAAGGCTTTGGGTTTCTTCCCCTCCCTATCAAATAAAGGACCAGTAAATACATTAGATTTGCATAATCGACAATGCATGATAAAAAAAACAATGCAATAGCACTCCGTCTGAATTTCAAATAAATAGTAGATATTTTTTCTGACACATTTCAAAGAGTTTCCTCCACTCCTGTATCATGTGACAGCCACCAGCCAATCACAAATGCATATATGTATATTCTGTGAATTCTTGCACAGGCTCAGTAGGAGCTGGTGACTCAAAAAGTGTAAATATAAAAGACTGTGCACATTTTGTTAATTGAAGTAAATTGGAAATTTGTTTAAAATTCTATGCTCTAGCTGAGTCATGAAAGTTTAATTTTGACTTGAGTGTCCCTTTAAAGGGAGATGCAAAAGATTATAACACAGTGCAACTTTTTATTATTGCCCTTTTATGTCCCTTAAAGGGACATTAAACACTAAACAAATGCTAGATTGAGTGATACATTCAAAGATAGTATTAGTCTGAGAACAACATACAGTATAGATGTATTTTAAAAAGTTTCATTAGCTGTTTAAATATTGACAAAACAAATGTAAAGTTTTAGTGTCTATAAAATAATGGGAGCTGCCATGTTGTAACTTAGATTAACTTCTCTGCTGTGGTCAATTATGAACAGTTATAAATAGGTCACTAGAGTGTGCAGCCAATGGCTGTGTGGAATATAACATTGCTCTGTACTTCCTTTTCTAACAGGAACTGAGAAGCTCACAATTTTAGAATGGAATTACAGGAAAGTGGAGCAAAATAAATAATGAAAGTATATTGTAGACTTTTTTTTTTTTTTTTAAATATACAATTTATCATTTTATATTACCATCTCAAAGTGTTTAATGTGTTAATGACTGCTACATTTGATGAACAAAGATATCGAAATTATAATATGAATTTCCATTTATTTAGATATCTGAATAAATGCTGACATCTTGAAGCCCAATTTGCTAAGTTGCTTGTGTGTAAAGTATGTTTGTAGCTTTTAAAAGATTTATTGATTATTTTTTTTTTGGTCATATTTTCTATTTAGTTCCTGCTAGTGTGTGGCGAATAAATTTGGACACTCCTGAAGAGGCTCATCGAGATATTTCATTTGGTGGTGATGACCGTTGGTGGGAGCAGACTGACCTGAGCAAGTTGATTTTGGCTTCAAATAAACTTCAGATTTTGTCAGAGGATATCAAGCTTCTCCCTGCCCTCGTAGTACTTGATGTGAGTGTGTTAAACAAGTATGTATTAAAAAAATAATGTGAAAAGCTTGATTTTGTTTTGTATCTGTATTTTATCTGTTTTATCTGTGAGGTATAGTATTTAATAATGTATGTATATGTGTGTGTAATAGGTCCAGTTTTTAAGAATTAAATTTGGAAGTGTGTAATAATAATTTCATTATTTGAATAGAGCATTCAATTTTAAACAACTTTACGATTGACTTATATTATCAAATGTTTGCTTTGTTCTCTTGGTATACTTTGTTGAGGTGTACACCTAGGTAGGCTCAGGAGCAGCAGCTCACTACTAGTAAATCCTACTTTTCAACAAAGGATACCAATAGCAAACTGGGTATAAAAAAAAAAAGCTAAAGTTGTTTAAAATTGATCTATTTGAATCCTGAAAGTATAATTGTCTATAATTGTGTTCAGTTTCCGTGAAGATAACATTATTTATATTCTATAAATGTATTGTACTTGTTTATTTGGGGGATATGGACTTGTCATGGCAGTTTGAGTGGGTGATATATCTATATAGGTATATAGTACTGTGAGTAGTGAAATCAAAACGGACTAATATATTTTATTAATTGTTTTATTTTTAAGGTACATGACAATCAGCTAACATCTCTTCCTAGTACCATAGGCGAGTTGACAAACCTACAGAAGTTAAATATCAGGTACAAGTTGCCACTCAAAAATATATTTATTGCAAGTTCACTGCCTGCTTTAAAAGATGATCTAACTGTTTTGGCATTGATGCCCTCATACATTTTTCTAGCTGTTTATTGGAGTTTGCAGTTTCATGCTTTTTTATTTTACTTTTTTTGCCTTCACTAGCCATAATAAACTAAAATTGTTGCCTAAAGAACTGGCGCAGTTACAGAACTTGAAGAGTCTTTTTCTTCAGCACAATTCATTGGAAGAAATACCAGAGGAACTTGGACAACTATACCTTTTGGAAGAGTTGGTAAGAACTACTCTAAAAGGTTTTGATTTTGCTAAATTGTTTTATTGATTTATGTAATGTAATAATAAAATGCTTTTTGTAAAGAGTTTCACTTAGTGCAAATTAAAGCTAATTTAGAAACTCAATCAGTATCCAGAAGATGGTCTGTAGGTGTAGGATATTGGTTGTAGGGTGTAGTGAATGAATCAAATGTATTTATTAAAATTACTTATTGTTTTAATATTTTTGCTTGTAACGATTTATAGGATCTTTCTAACAACTGTTTAAAGAACATTGATGGAATTGGTCACCTGACTGGCCTTGGTCGGCTCAATGTATCCCAAAACAAACTGAAGACCTTTCCCGCAGAAGTTGGTCATATGAAAAGTAAGATCTAATTTTTTTTCATACCCCTTTAAAATTGAAAAAATAAAACGCAACCTGAAAACGAGTGTATTGTACATCTCCAATGAGATAGTGACAATAAAACTCCTTTGTATAGCAGGGTTA
This sequence comes from Bombina bombina, assembly GCF_027579735.1. NCBI lineage: Eukaryota > Metazoa > Chordata > Amphibia > Anura > Bombinatoridae > Bombina > Bombina bombina. The sequence continues at coordinate 145,106,454 of NC_069508.1, forward strand.
TGATCAGTGGTGGCTGGGGATTCCAAGGTTGGTGGAGCACTCACCCAGACAGAGAGGGTGAGGGGCACACAAACAGCAAGACCCCTTATAGTGTAGTATTTTCTTACTGGGAAGTAACTATAAACATCATCAATGCAGAACTAATATGTATTGTTATGTCAGTCGTTCAGCTACAAGTCTGCACAATGATAAAACATAGATATGTAGTCTTATTTAAATTTTTCTTTGTTCTTTTGGTATCTTTATTTAAAAAAATTAGGATTGTAAATGTATGAGCCGGACCATCTTTGGTTCAGCACCTGGACTTTGCTGATTGGTGGCTAAATGCAGCCACCAATCAGTAAGCGCTATCCAGGGTGCTGAACCAAAAATGGGACAGCTCGTAAGCTTACATTCCTGCCTTTTCAAATAAAGATACCAAAAGAACAAAGACAAATTGCTGTATCTGAATCATGAAAGAGAAAAAATTTGGGTTCAGTATCCCTTTTAAGTCAAAACTTTCCCGCAGAAAAGAGTTATAGAAAATATTTCCTCCTTCCCCTTAAAGTTTTTTTAAACACACTACTATAGAGGAAAACTACTACTTACTTACTAGTTTGCAGGAAAAAATCTTATTAACACCTTCATTTACTACATAGTTATACCATAAAATGCCAAATTATGAATGTTTATTATTATTTTTATTTTTATTAAATATTATTCTCTTTCTCTCTCTTTCTCTCTGTCTCTCTCTCTTTCTCTCTCTCTTTCTCTCTCTCTCTTTCTCTCTCTCTTTCTCTCTCTTTCTCTCTCTTTCTCTCTCTTTCTCTCTCTTTCTCTCTCTTTCTCTCTCTTTCTCTCCCCTGTTTTGCTAAAAGGTGACGTTTTCACCTCTTAGCCAATAGCCGTGTGGTAAATCTGGCTTGACGGCCTTTGGAGCCGGATTTACCGCATGGCTATTGGCTAAGAGGTGTAAACGTCACCTCTTAGCAAAACAGCGATCTGCCGTGGGCTGCCTTAGCACAGCTCAGAGCGGCGATTGACTGAAACAAAGGAGCCTTCTGCATGAAGTATGTTATACCTCATGAATGAAAGTCCCCTTTATTTGTTTCAATAGTCAATCCTAGCGTTTCAAAAACGTTAGGGTTGACTTTCATTTTAGCTGCCTTTGTCCCCCTCTGTCCAGTTGTTTTGAATGTGATTTTAACAGTTTCCTGATCTTGTCTTGTTTGTTGACAGAGATCTTTTGCACAATTTTTTTTTAATAAAAGTAATTCTGATATCTGCCATCTTGTTGCAGTCTTGTTCTGTACAGTGAGATTTAGAACTTCTGCCTAAATTTAAACTTTATAACTTAGCGGTTTCATGATTTGCAGTATAAAAATGTTAAAATGTCATTATAGAAGATGGTTGTCACTTTCTTAAGGAAAATAATTTCTTGCAGTAGTATTCTTGATTTCAGCTGAAAATGTCACTCAATTAGAAAACCAGTGTTTTCTCAATTAAATTAAAAAAAAAAAAAACAAAACAGTTTCATATATTAAATATAATCATTGAGCAAAAATGCTCTGTATACCCATCATGCCCCTATATACAGTTTTTAGAATGGATTTGGATTACAGAAGGTTCATTTAATTTTTGCATATGTAAATGAATATACACACTGTAAAAAGGGATCAGTACAAACACCTGTAACATAAAGTTAAAAATTGTGAACCAGCAATTTTTTTCGAAAGTTTTGATTAGATTTTAACAAAGCAAAAGATGTTTTCATTATTGCCTTTTAGCATCTGAATCCATTCGGTATTGTGATCACTTGAAAAACACACAGCTCGTATCAGCTGAAAAATTTATATCGGAAGCCGATACTGGAAAGATTGTGATTGAGACTTAAATTAGAATTAAAGGATTCGGTGTTCCCCTTCAGTTTGCAGGTTTAAAAAAAGGTACAATTTGAAAGGGTTGAAAAGCTAACTGTTCATTTTCGGTCTCCTAAGTGTTCTGTGCTTTCAGATACATACTTATGCTTGATGAGAGAGAGAATAGTAGCTGAAATGCACTGTTAACATGAATTTAGGACTTAGCAATAGATATGACATTTTGTAAACGTTTTGCTATTTTCCTTGTTGCTGATTTATAAAAGATGCACTATAATGATTCTATTGAGTGTATTTTCTGTAGTTCTGATCTCTTGAAACAACTCAGATGATACTTGTGTACATTCTCCAATCAGTATTCAAGTATGGCATCTGGCTGCTCTGCTTTTCGAAAAGGGAGAATAAAAAAAAAGCAATTTAACATGATTTGGAAAAGTGTCACACTTGCCTGGGTGGTGATAATGTTGATAGTAGATTTACTTTATATGTGTGTTTAGTATACATTTCACGTTATCTTAAATAAATAACTGATCACTACATAGTCGTATAATAGATTCATTGTTGGAAAGGAAAATATTCAGGGCTAGAGTACAAGTGGCGCACTTAGCGAGGGGCGCAATAGGTTAAATTTTAAGGGTTAAAAAGAAAATGTTAACTAAACACAACATAAATACATTTAAAGTGATTTGTAAACTCATAAAATTAATTTTAGCTTAAAAGACAGTATATCTTTAAATTAGGGCAATCCACTTACCACTATCGTGAGTTAATTCTATTCAAGGTCCCAAGCTTAACATCGTCCTCAGTCTTGTGATTCCCCCAGCCAGCCCCCCTTGCTACAATTTTTTTTTTTTTTTTTTTTTTAATTGCGCTTACCTATTGCAGCCAATCACAGTCGTAGGACAGACTATACTCAATGAAAAGTCTATAACGGCAACTGCCACATGCGCACAATCTATCTTCTTATGTAAAAAACTCTCTAGTCGTGACTTGTGTAGCACTTCAGTGAAGACTGAGAAAAGAAACAGGGCAGAGATATCAACCAGTTTGAATTATATAACAAGATGCTGTATATTCATGGCTGTAATCTTTACATTTTATGGTAAATTAATTCCATTAATCCATTCACAATGTCATGCTCTCCCAGAGGTTTCTGTCACATTATTTTGGGCAATTTTCTATGTAGAAGATATCACATATTATTGGTTTTGTAGTTCTTAAAACTGAGTTTGTGTCTGCATAAATAACCTGCCCCTTCTTCACAGCAAAAATGTTATAAAATAAACATACAGAGTTGAGAAATAGACCTTAAAGGGACATAATCATGAAAGAGAAAAGTTTTAGGTTTCAGAACATACATTTTTCAGATTTACTTATATTATCAAATTTGCTTTTTTCTCCTGTTAAGTGTGGTCAGTCCACGGGTCATCATTACTTCTGGGATATTAACTCCTCCCCAACAGGAAGTGCAAGAGGATTCACCCAGCAGAGCTGCTATATAGCTCCTCCCCTCTACGTCACCTCCAGTCATTCTCTTGCACCCAACGAATAGATAGGATGTGTGAGAGGACTGTGGTGATTATACTTAGTTTCATACCTTCAATCAAAAGTTTGTTATTTTATAATAGCACCGGAGTGTGTTATTCCTTCTCTGGTAGAATTTGAAGAAGAATCTACCTGAGTTTTTTCTATGATTTTAGCCGGCGTAGTTAAGATCATATTGCTGTTTCTCGGCCATCTGAGGAGAGGTAAACTTCAGATCAGGGGACAGCGGGCAGATTAATCTGCAAAGAGGTATGTAGCAGCTTATTATTTTCTGACAATGGAATTGATGAGAAAATTCTGCCATACCGATATAATGTAAACTCAGCCTTAAATGCAGTAGCAGCAACTGGTATCAGGCTGTCATGTATGTATATTTTACACTTCAGTATTCTGGGGAATGGCACTTCACTGGAATTATACTGTATGCATAAGACTTTAGCCTAATTTGCAGGGACTAGCAACAGGCTTTTTAATAACACTTAATTTATTTAATGTTAAACGTTTTTTGCTGGCATGTAAAATCGTTTAATTTTCTGAGGTACTGGGTGAAAAAATGTTTTGGGCACTATTTTTTTCCACTTGGCAGTCGTTTTATTTAATTTATGACAGTTTACTGATCTCTCTCACTGTTGTGTGTGAGGGGGAGGGGCCTTTTTTGGCGCTTTTGCTACGCATCAAAAAATTCAGTCAGAAGTTCATTGTCTTCCCTGCATGATCCGGTTCATCTCTACAGAACTCAGGGGTCTTCAAAACTTGTTTTGAGGGAGGTAATCACTCACAGCAGAGCTGTGAGATTGTAGTTGACTGTGATAAAAAACGTTTATTTCTGTATTTTTTTTCTGCTATCAGGGTTAGTTATCCTTTGCTAATGGGAGCAATCCTTTGCTAAAATTGTGTTTTTACAAAGATTTGATGCTATAACTTTTCAGTTTATTAATTTTCAACTGTCATAACTTTTTCTGTGCTTCTTATAGGCACAGTACGTTTTCATATTATAGTAAATTACTTGAAAAGTATTTCCAAGTTGCTAGTTTATTTGCTAGTGTGTTAAACATGTCTGATTCAGAGGAAGATATCTGTGCTATATGTGCTAAAGCCAAAGTGGAGCCCAATAGAAATTTATGTACTAACTGCATTGATGCTACTTTAAATAAAAGTCAATCTGTACAAATTGAACATCATTCACCAAACAACGAGGGGAGAGTTATGCCGACTAACTCGCCTCACGTGTCAGTACCTGCATCTCCCGCTCGGGAGGTGCGTGATATTGTAGCGCCGAGTACATCTGGGCGGCCATTACAAATCACATTACAGGATATGGCTACTGTTATGACTGAAGTTTTGGCTAAATTACCAGAACTAAGAGGTAAGCGTGATCACTCTGGGGTGAGAACAGAGTGCGCTGATAATATTAGGGCCATGTCAGACACTGCGTCACAATTTGCAGAACATGAGGACGGAGAGCTTCATTCTGCGGGTGACGGTTCTGATCCAAACAAACTGGATTCAGACATTTCAAATTTTAAATTTAAGCTGGAAAACCTCCGTGTATTACTAGGGGAGGTGTTAGCGGCTCTGAATGATTGTAACACAGTTGCAATACCAGAGAAAATGTGTAGGTTGGATAAATATTTTGCGGTACCGTCGAGTACTGACGTTTTCTTTCATGTAATTAGCAAGAGTCCATGAGCTAGTGACGTATGGGATATACATTCCTACCAGGAGGGGCAAAGTTTCCCAAACCTCAAAATGCCTATAAATACACCCCTCACCACACCCACAATTCAGTTTTACAAACTTTGCCTCCGATGGAGGTGGTGAAGTAAGTTTGTGCTAGATTCTACGTTGATATGCGCTCCACAGCAAGTTGGAGCCCGGTTTTCCTCTCAGCGTGCAGTGAATGTCAGAGGGATGCGAGGAGAGTATTGCCTATTTGAATGCAGTGATCTCCTTCTACGGGGTCTATTTCATAGGTTCTCTGTTATCGGTCGTAGAGATTCATCTCTTACCTCCCTTTTCAGATCGACGATATACTCTTATATATACCATTACCTCTGCTGATTCTCGTTTCAGTACTGGTTTGGCTTTCTACAAACATGTAGATGAGTGTCCTGGGGTAAGTAAATCTTATTTTCTGTGACACTCTAAGCTATGGTTGGGCACTTTGTTTATAAAGTTCTAAATATATGTATTCAAACATTTATTTGCCTTGACTCAGAATGTTCAACTTTCCTTATTTTTCAGACAGTCAGTTTCATATTTGGGATTATGCATTTGAATTATTCATTTTTTCTTACCTTCAAAAATTTGACTCTTTTTTCCCTGTGGGCTGTTAGGCTCGCGGGGGCTGAAAATGCTTCATTTTATTGCGTCATTCTTGGCGCGGACTTTTTTGGCGCAAAAATTATTTTCCGTTTCCGGCGTCATACGTGTCGCCGGAAGTTGCGTCATTTTTTAACGTTATTTTGCGCCAAAAATGTCGGCGTTCCGGATGTGGCGTCATTTTTGGCGCCAAAAGCATTTAGGCGCCAAATAATGTGGGCGTCTTATTTGGCGCTAAAAAAATATGGGCGTCGCTTTTGTCTCCACATTATTTAAGTCTCATTTTTCATTGCTTCTGGTTGCTAGAAGCTTGTTCTTTGGCATTTTTTCCCATTCCTGAAACTGTCATTTAAGGAATTTGATCAATTTTGCTTTATATGTTGTTTTTTCTCTTACATATTGCAAGATGTCTCACGTTGCATCTGAGTCAGAAGATACTACAGGAAAATCGCTGTCTAGTGCTGGATCTACCAAAGCTAAGTGTATCTGCTGTAAACTTTTGGTAGCTATTCCTCCGGCTGTTGTTTGTATTAATTGTCATGACAAACTTGTTAATGCAGATAATATTTCCTTTAGTAAAGTACCATTGTCTGTTGCAGTTCCTTCAACATCTAAGGTGCAGAATGTTCCTGATAACATAAGAGATTTTGTTTCTGAATCCATCAAGAAGGCTATGTCTGTTATTTCTCCTTCTAGTAAACGTAAAAAATCTTTTAAAACTTCTCTCCCTACAGATGAATTTTTAAATGAACATCATCATTCTGATTCTGATGACTCTTCTGGTTCAGAGGATTCTGTTTCAGAGATTGATGCTGATAAATCTTCATATTTTATTTAAAATGGAATTTATTCGTTCTTTACTTAAAGAAGTATTAATTGCTTTAGAAATAGAGGATTCTGGTCCTCTTGATACTAATTCTAAACGTTTAGATAAGGTATTTAAATCTCCTGTGGTTATTCCAGAAGTTTTTCCTGTTCCTAATGCTATTTCTGCAGTAATTTCCAAAGAATGGGATAAATTGGGTAATTCATTTACTCCTTCTAAACGTTTTAAGCAATTATATCCTGTACCGTCTGACAGGTTAGAATTTTGGGACAAAATCCCTAAAGTTGATGGGGCTATTTCTACCCTTGCTAAACGTACTACCATTCCTACGTCAGATGGTACTTCGTTTAAAGATCCTTTAGATAGGAAAATTGAATCCTTTCTAAGAAAAGCTTATCTGTGTTCAGGTAATCTTCTTAGACCTGCTATATCATTGGCTGATGTTGCTGCAGCTTCAACTTTTTGGTTGGAAACTTTAGCACAACAAGTAACAAATCATGATTCTCATGATATTATTATTCTTCTTCAGCATGCTAATAATTTTATCTGTGATGCCATTTTTTATATTATCAGAGTTGATGTCAGGTTTATGTCTCTAGCTATCTTAGCTAGAAGAGCTTTATGGCTTAAGACTTGGAATGCTGATATGGCTTCTAAATCAACTCTACTTTCTATTTCTTTCCAGGGTAACAAATTATTTGGTTCTCAGTTGGATTCTATTATTTCAACTGTTACTGGTGGGAAAGGAACTTTTTTACCACAGGATAAAAAATCTAAAGGTAAAAACAGGGCTAATAATCGTTTTCGTTCCTTTCGTTTCAACAAAGAACAAAAGCCTGATCCTTCATCCTCAGGAGCAGTTTCAGTTTGGAAACCATCTCCAGTCTGGAATAAATCCAAGCCTGCTAGAAAGGCAAAGCCTGCTTCTAAGTCCACATGAAGGTGCGGCCCTCATTCCAGCTCAGCTGGTAGGGGGCAGGTTACGTTTTTTCAAAGAAATTTGGATCAATTCTGTTCACAATCTTTGGATCCAGAACATTGTTTCAGAAGGGTACAGAATTGGTTTCAAGATGAGACCTCCTGCAAAGAGATTTTTTCTTTCCCGTGTCCCAGTAAATCCAGTGAAAGCTCAAGCATTTCTGAATTGTGTTTCAGATCTAGAGTTGGCTGGAGTAATTATGCCAGTTCCAGTTCCGGAACAGGGGATGGGGTTTTATTCAAATCTCTTCATTGTACCAAAGAAGGAGAATTCCTTCAGACCAGTTCTGGATCTAAAAATATTGAATCGTTATGTAAGGATACCAACGTTCAAGATGGTAACTGTAAGGACTATCTTGCCTTTTGTTCAGCAAGGGAATTATATGTCCACAATAGATTTACAGGATGCATATCTGCATATTCCGATTCATCCAGATCATTATCAGTTCCTGAGATTCTCTTTTCTGGACAAGCATTACCAGTTTGTGGCTCTACCGTTTGGCCTAGCTACAGCTCCAAGAATTTTTTCAAAGGTTCTCGGTGCCCTTCTGTCTGTAATCAGAGAACAGGGTATTGTGGTATTTCCTTATTTGGACGATATCTTGGTACTTGCTCAGTCTTTACATTTAGCAGAATCTCATACGAATCGACTTGTGTTGTTTCTTCAAGATCATGGTTGGAGGATCAATTTACCAAAAAGTTCTTTGATTCCTCAGACAAGGATAACCTTTCTGGGTTTCCAGATAGATTCAGTGTCCATGACTCTGTCTTTAACAGACAAGAGACGTCTAAAATTGATTGCAGCTTGTCGAAACCTTCAGTCACAATCATTCCCTTCGGTAGCCTTATGCATGGAAATTCTAGGTCTTATGACTGCTGCATCGGACGCGATCCCCTTTGCTCGTTTTCACATGCGACCTCTTCAGCTCTGTATGCTGAATCAATGGTGCAAGGATTACACAAAGATATCTCAATTAATATCTTTAAAACCGATTGTTCGACACTCTCTAACGTGGTGGACAGATCACCATCGTTTAATTCAGGGGGCTTCTTTTGTGCTTCCGACCTGGACTGTAATTTCAACAGATGCAAGTCTCACAGGTTGGGGAGCTGTGTGGGGGTCTCTGACGGCACAAGGAGTTTGGGAATCTCAGGAGGTGAGATTACCGATCAATATTTTGGAACTCCGTGCAATTTTCAGAGCTCTTCAGTTTTGGCCTCTTCTGAAGAGAGAATCGTTCATTTGTTTTCAGACAGACAATGTCACAACTGTGGCATACATCAATCATCAAGGAGGGACTCACAGTCCTCTGGCTATGAAAGAAGTATCTCGAATTTTGGTTTGGGCGGAATCCAGCTCCTGTCTAATCTCTGCGGTTCATATCCCAGGTATAGACAATTGGGAGGCGGATTATCTCAGTCGCCAAACGTTGCATCCGGGCGAATGGTCTCTTCACCCAGAGGTATTTCTTCAGATTGTTCAAATGTGGGAACTTCCAGAAATAGATCTGATGGCGTCTCATCTAAACAAGAAACTTCCCAGGTATCTGTCCAGATCCCGGGATCCTCAGGCGGAGGCAGTGGATGCATTATCACTTCCTTGGAAGTATCATCCTGCCTATATCTTTCCGCCTCTAGTTCTTCTTCCAAGAGTAATCTCCAAGATTCTGAAGGAATGCTCGTTTGTTCTGCTGGTAGCTCCGGCATGGCCTCACAGGTTTTGGTATGCGGATCTTGTCCGGATGGCCTCTTGCCAACCGTGGACTCTTCCGTTAAGACCAGACCTTCTGTCTCAAGGTCCTTTTTTCCATCAGGATCTGAAATCCTTAAATTTAAAGGTATGGAGATTGAACGCTTGATTCTTGGTCAAAGAGGTTTCTCTGACTCTGTGATTAATACTATGTTACAGGCTCGTAAATCTGTATCTAGAGAGATATATTATAGAGTCTGGAAGACTTATATTTCTTGGTGTCTTTCTCATCATTTTTCTTGGCATTCTTTTAGAATACCGAGAATATTACAGTTTCTTCAGGATGGTTTAGATAAGGGTTTGTCCGCAAGTTCCTTGAAAGGACAAATCTCTGCTCTTTCTGTTCTTTTTCACAGAAAGATTGCTATTCTTCCTGATATTCATTGTTTTGTACAAACTTTGGTTCGTATAAAGCCTGTCATTAAGTCAATTTCTCCTCCTTGGAGTTTGAATTTGGTTCTGGGGGCTCTTCAAGCTCCTCCATTTGAACCTATGCATTCATTGGACATTAAATTACTTTCTTGGAAAGTTTTGTTCCTTTTGGCAATCTCTTCTGCCAGAAGAGTTTCTGAATTATCTGCTCTTTCTTGTGAGTCTCCTTTTCTGATTTTTCATCAGGATAAGGCGGTGTTGCGAACTTCTTTTGAATTTTTACCTAAAGTTGTGAATTCCAACAACATTAGTAGAGAAATTGTGGTTCCTTCATTATGTCCTAATCCTAAGAATTCTAAGGAGAAATCGTTGCATTCTTTGGATGTTGTTAGAGCTTTGAAATATTATGTTGAAGCTACTAAATCTTTCCGAAAGACTTCTAGTCTATTTGTTATCTTTTCCGGTTCTAGAAAAGGCCAGAAAGCTTCTGCCATTTCTTTGGCATCTTGGTTGAAATCTTTAATTCATCTTGCCTATGTTGAGTCGGGTAAAACTCCGCCTCAGAGGATTACAGCTCATTCTACTAGGTCAGTTTCTACTTCCTGGGCGTTTAGGAATGAAGCTTCGGTTGATCAGATTTGCAAAGCAGCAACTTGGTCCTCTTTGCATACTTTTACTAAATTCTACCATTTTTGATGTATTTTCTTCTTCTGAAGCAGTTTTTGGTAGAAAAGTACTTCAGGCAGCGGTTTCAGTTTGAATCTTCTGCTTATGTTTTTCATTAAACTTTATTTTGGGTGTGGATTATTTTCAGCAGGAATTGGCTGTCTTTATTTTATCCCTCCCTCTCTAGTGACTCTTGTGTGGAAAGATCCACATCTTGGGTAATCATTATCCCATACGTCACTAGCTCATGGACTCTTGCTAATTACATGAAAGAAAACATAATTTATGTAAGAACTTACCTGATAAATTCATTTCTTTCATATTAGCAAGAGTCCATGAGGCCCGCCCTTTTTTTGTGGTGGTTATGATTTTGTATAAAGCACAATTATTCCAATTCCTTATTTTATATGCTTTCGCACTTTTTTATCACCCCACTTCTTGGCTATTCGTTAAACTGAATTGTGGGTGTGGTGAGGGGTGTATTTATAGGCATTTTGAGGTTTGGGAAACTTTGCCCCTCCTGGTAGGAATGTATATCCCATACGTCACTAGCTCATGGACTCTTGCTAATATGAAAGAAATGAATTTATCAGGTAAGTTCTTACATAAATTATGTTTTTCCTATACCTAAGAGACTTACTGAAATTGTTACTAAGGAGTGGGATAGACCCGGTGTGCCGTTCTCACCCCCTCCGATATTTAGAAAGATGTTTCCAATAGACGCCACCACACGGGACTTATGGCAAACGGTCCCTATGGTGGAGGGAGCAGTTTCTACTTTAGCTAAGCGTACCACTATCCCAGTGGAGGATAGCTGTGCCTTTTCAGATCCAATGGATAAAAAGTTAGAGGGTTACCTTAAGAAAATGTTTGTTCAACAAGGTTTTATATTGCAACCTCTTGCATGCATTGCGCCTGTCACGGCTGCAGCAGCATTTTGGTTTGAGTCTCTGGAAGAGACACTTGAATCGGCTCCATTAGATGAGATTACACACAAGCTTAAAGCCCTTAAGTTAGCTAACTCATTTATTTCGGATGCCGTAGTACATTTAACTAAACTTACGGCTAAGAATTCCGGATTCGCCATTCAGGCGCGCAGAGCACTGTGGCTAAAATCCTGGTCAGCTGACGTTACTTCTAAATCTAAATTGCTTAATATACCTTTCAAAGGGCAGACCTTATTCGGGCCCGGGTTGAAAGAAATTATCGCTGACATTACAGGAGGTAAAGGCCATGCCCTGCCTCAAGACAGAGCCAAACCTAAGGCTAGACAGTCTAATTTTCGTTCCTTTCGTAATTTCAAAGCAGGAGCACCATCAACTTCCTCTGCACCAAAACAGGAAGGAGCTGTTGCTCGCTACAGACAAGGCTGGAGACCTAACCAGTCCTGGAACAAGGGCAAGCAGGCCAGGAAACCTGCTGCTGCCCCTAAGACAGCATGAATTGAGGGCCCCCGATCCGGGAACGGATCTAGTGGGGGGCAGACTTTCTCTCTTCGCCCAGGCTTGGGCAAGAGATGTCCAGGATCCCTGGGCGTTAGAGATCATATCTCAGGGATACCTTCTGGACTTCAAATCCTCTCCCCCAAGAGGGAGATTTCATCTGTCAAGGTTGTCAACAAACCAAATAAAGAAAGAGGCGTTTCTACGCTGCGTACAAGATCTTTTATTAATGGGAGTGATCCATCCGGTTCCGCGGTCGGAACAAGGACAAGGGTTTTACTCAAATCTGTTTGTGGTTCCCAAAAAAGAGGGAACTTTCAGGCCAATCTTGGATTTAAAGATCCTAAACAAATTCCTAAGAGTTCCATCGTTCAAAATGGAAACTATTCGGACAATTTTACCCATGATCCAAAAGGGTCAGTACATGACCACAGTGGATTTAAAGGATGCTTACCTTCACATACCGTTTCACAAAGATCATTACCGGTATCTAAGGTTTGCCTTTCTAGACAGGCATTACCAGTTTGTAGCTCTTCCATTCGGATTGGCTACGGCTCCAAGAATCTTCACAAAGGTTCTGGGTGCTCTTCTGGCGGTACTAAGACCGCGAGGAATTTCGGTAGCTCCGTACCTAGACGACATTCTTATACAAGCTTCAAGCTTTCAAACTGCCAAGTCTCATACAGAGTTAGTACTGGCATTTCTAAGGTCGCATGGATGGAAGGTGAACGAAAAGAAGAGTTCTCTCTTTCCACTCACAAGAGTTCCCTTCTTGGGGACTCTTATAGATTCTGTAGAAATGAAGATTTACCTGACAGAAGACAGGTTAACAAAGCTTCAAAATGCATGCCGTGTCCTTCATTCCATTCAACACCCGTCAGTAGCTCAATGCATGTAGGTGATCGGCTTAATGGTAGCGGCAATGGACATAGTACCCTTTGCACGCCTACATCTCAGACCGCTGCAATTGTGCATGCTAAGTCAGTGGAATGGGGATTACTCAGACTTGTCCCCTACTCTGAATCTGGATCAAGAGACCAGAAATTCTCTTCTATGGTGGCTTTCTCGGCCACATCTGTCCAGGGGGATGCCATTCAGCAGGCCGGACTGGACAATTGTAACAACAGACGCCAGCCTACTAGGTTGGGGCGCTGTCTGGAATTCTCTGAAGGCTCAGGGACAATGGAATCAGGAGGAGAGTCTCCTACCAATAAACATTCTGGAATTGAGAGCAGTTCTCAATGCCCTTCTGGCTTGGCCCCAGTTAACAACTCGGGGGTTCATCAGGTTTCAGTCGGACAACATCACGACTGTAGCTTACATCAACCATCAGGGAGGGACAAGAAGCTCCCTAGCAATGATGGAAGTATCAAAGATAATTCGCTGGGCAGAGTCTCACTCTTGCCACCTGTCAGCAATCCACATCCCGGGAGTGGAGAACTGGGAGGTGGATTTCCTAAGTCGTCAGACTTTTCATCCGGGGGAGTGGGAACTTCATCCGGAGGTCTTTGCCCAAATACTTCGACGTTGGGGCAAACCAGAGATAGATCTCATGGCGTCTCGACAGAACGCCAAGCTTCCTCGTTACGGGTCCAGATCCAGGGATCCGGGAGCGGTTCTGATAGATGCTTTGACAGCACCTTGGACCTTCGGGATGGCTTATGTGTTTCCACCCTTTCCGATGCTTCCTCGATTGATTGCCAGAATCAAACAGGAGAGAGCATCAGTGATTCTAATAGCGCCTGCATGGCCACACAGGACTTGGTATGCAGATCTAGTGGACATGTCATCCTGTCCACCTTGGTCTCTACCTCTGAAACAGGACCTTCTGATCCAGGGTCCCTTCAAACATCAAAATCTAATTTCTCTGAAGCTGACTGCTTGGAAATTGAACGCTTGATTTTATCAAAACGTGGTTTTTCTGAGTCAGTTATTGATACCTTAATACAGGCTAGGAAGCCTGTTACCAGAAAGATTTACCATAAGATATGGCGCAAATACTTATATTGGTGCGAATCCAAGAGTTACTCATGGAGTAAGGTTAGGATTCCGAGGATATTGTCTTTTCTACAAGAAGGTTTAGAAAAGGGTTTATCCGCTAGTTCCTTAAAGGGACAGATTTCAGCTCTGTCCATTCTTTTACACAAACGTCTGTCAGAAGTTCCGGACGTTCAAGCTTTTTGTCAGGCTTTAGCTAGGATCAAGCCTGTGTTTAAAACTGTTGCTCCACCATGGAGTTTGAACTTAGTTCTTAATGTTTTACAGGGTGTTCCGTTTGAACCCCTTCATTCCATTGATATCAAGCTGTTATCTTGGAAAGTTCTGTTTTTAATGGCGATTTCCTCGGCTCGAAGAGTCTGAGTTATCTGCCTTACATTGTGATTCTCCTTATCTGATTTTTCATTCAGACAAGGTAGTTCTGCGTACTAAACCTGGGTTCCTACCTAAGGTGGTCACTAACAGGAATATCAATCAAGAGATTGTGGTTCCATCTTTGTGTCCTAATCCTTCTTCGAAAAAGTAACGTCTGCTACACAATCTAGATGTAGTCCGTGCCCTGAAATTTTATCTACAGGCAACTAAGGATTTTCGACAAACGTCTTCCCTGTTTGTCGTTTATTCTGGTCAGAGGAGAGGTCAAAAAGCTTTGGCTACCTCTCTCTCCTTTTGGCTTCGTAGCATAATATGGTTAGCCTATGAGACTGCTGGACAGCAGCCTCCTGAAAGAATTACAGCACATTCTACTAGAGCTGTGGCTTCCACTTGGGCCTTTAAGAATGAGGCTTCTGTTGAACAGATTTGCAAGGCTGCAACTTGGTCTTCTCTTCATACTTTTTCCAAATTTTACAAATTTGACACTTTTGCTTCTTCGGAGGCTGTTTTTGGGAGAAAGGTTCTTCAGGCAGTGGTTCCTTCCGTATAAAGAGCCTGCCTGTCCCTCCCGTCATCCGTGTACTTTAGCTTTGGTATTGGTATTCCAGAAGTAATGATGACCCGTGGACTGACCACACTTAACAGGAGAAAACAAAATTTATGCTTACCTGATAAATTCCTTTCTCCTGTAGTGTGGTCAGTCCACGGCCCGCCCTGTTTTTATGGCAGGTAAAAAAATTTTTTTGAATTATACTCCAGTCACCACTACACCCTTTGGCTTCTCCTTTCTCGTTGGTCCTTGGTCGAATGACTGGAGGTGACTTAGAGGGGAGGAGCTATATAGCAGCTCTGCTGGGTGAATCCTCTTGCACTTCCTGTTGGGGAGGAGTTAATATCCCAGAAGTAATGATGACCCGTGGACTGACCACACTACAGGAGAAAGAGGAATTTATCAGGTAAGCATAAATTTTGTTTTCTGTTGGTATCTTTTGTTGAAGGAGAGCAATGCTGTACTATAGCCTAGCTGAACACATTGGGTGAGACCGTGACAAGCAGCTAGCTCACAATAGGGCATTGCATTCTGAGCCTACCTGTGAATGCTTTTCAACAATATATACCAAGAGAACAAAGCAAATTAGGTAAGAGAAGTAAATTGGAAAAGTATTTAATAATGGCATGTTCTTTCTAAATCATTAAAGTTTAATTTTGACTTTTATGCCATTGCTCATCTGCAAATCTTTGTACACAGAATCAACCTATACTAAGTTTCAAGGAGCTCACTGATTAGAAGATTGTTTGGAGTGGAAATGATCTGCACAGGGACCTAAGTGTGAGGAGGGAGGGTCAAGCATTAAAAGTGAAATATGCTATTGTTTTAGTTCAGTAAAACTATATAAATTGTTATTATTAAGGTAATCCATTTATTTTTCTCTTTTCAATAAAGTACAGCTGAAAAGTTGATTAAATATGATTTGAGTAACCTGTTTAAGCTGGAGATGGTTAATCTTCCAATAATTTCATTCATTTCTATCTATGCATTTCTAATGATATATAACCAAATCAGTAATGGTCTGATATAACTGAAAAAATACTCTAAAAATGATTATTCTAAAAGTGAAAACCATGATTAAAATCTATTTAAATTAGTGACTAGGGACCTTGTTGCTAATATATACATAAAGTTTTATATTCATTTTGTTTACAGTCACTTTAAATAAACTGTTACACTCCTTTTATACATTTTCTGGTAAAAGTAGTTCATATACATATTAATAAAAATGTTTTATAATGGTTAAAAGGGATATGGTATATGGCAGTGTATTCAACTGGAAAGCGCAATAAAGTGTGTGTGATCGCTCACTGTAATATCTTCAGGGTCGATCATCACCCTGATGACATATACAGAACCACATCGGCCGAGGGCACATGGCTAATTAGCATAATCCTGACATCATTCCTCTCTCTTTACTTTGATAGAAAACTAACCACCAATCAGCTGACAAGTACCATACCCCTGTAAATATATGAATCTAGATGGCCTCACTGTGCTATCCTCTATTTACTGAGTAATTCTATCAACCACCTTATTGCATATTGTGTGACATACAAGAAACGCAAGGTGATAGAAATACAAAAAGAGAAAAAAAAAATTGCTTGGGGATCAAGGTCTATCTAAATATATAAAGTATGCTTCTGTAAGACCTGAAGGCTGCATTTCCTCACTTAATTAAAAGTGTAGATAAAAAAAATCACAAAATCTAAAAGATTTAAAAAAAACAAAAAACGTCCAAAATCACTGGAAGAAAAAAAAAAGGAAATGTCTTTCCAAAGCAAGGTTCCTTTATCAAAAAAAAATATTCTGACTAGATTTTCATCTCACAGGAGATCTATTCATCTTTACAGAAAATGCCACAATTCACTCAATGAATGGTTTGATCAATTGAACCCCTTTACCAAGCAAAATGAGATTTAAACACACAGTGAGTGACAGTACTATCAACGTTTTGGATGTGAGAGTCTACAAAACGATGGAGGGGCTGGGTACAACATTGTTTCGAAAAATTACAGACTGAAATACACAATATGTAATAAGGGGGTTGATATAATTACTTAGTAAATAAATGATTGCACAGTGATTTTCGGTTACACTTGTGTGGGATATAATGGCTATAGTTCTTATTGGAATAGTAATTATTCCCAAGATATAAGAATAGTTGATATAGATTATAGATTAAAATTAAGTTAAATTGGTTTCAACCAGTAGGATTGGATATCTTTTGACTTATTTGATTTTTGATGGATTAGGCCATCTAGATTCATAATGTGTGATAGATTTATTTGCAATTAAGATAGTTAGATTGTCTATCTGTGATCTATCTATTTGTTTTATTTAATTTGATATTGTGTAAAAAGCCTTGATCTGGCGCGGGAGGTGCGATGACAACAGGATTATGCAAATTAGCTTTATGCCCTCGGCTGATGTGGTTCCGTATACGTCATCAGGGTGGGGATCTACCCTGAGGATATTACAGTGAGCGTTCAGCGATGTGTAGATTAATACTTTAGAATGGTAATATAGCATTAGTAATGATATGGGTCATGTTAGTGGGAGTGGTCCAGGTGGCATTATCAAGTAGCCGGGTGGGGGCAACATATTTTCTAATATTCTATAATTTTCTGATATCCAAAGCACAAATTAATTGTATAATTTAACAAATGTTTTAAATATCAGTTTGTGCAATAAAAATGGATTTATAATATTAGCTAATCTTAGCATAGTATTAAATGATATCTTTAGCTGTCTGTATATGAATGTATGTATGTGTGTGTGTGTATATATAATAAATATATATATATATATATATATATATATATATAAACAAACCCCAAAGGTAATATTACAAAAAAATGTAAAATTACAGAAAAAAATAAACAAAGCTTTCAAAATAAAAAAATTAAACCTAAATTAATACCCCAATAAAAATAAAATACCCCCCCCCAAATAAAAACACCCCTTAATCTAATACTAAACTACCAATAGCCCTTAAAAGGGCCTTTGTAGGGCATTGCCCTAAGTTAAACAGCTCTTTTGCCTAAAATGTTTTGCCAATTACTCCCTGTAGGGCAATCAGCTCTTTTACAGCCAAAAAAACCCTAATCTAAAAAAAAAAAAGCCACCCCAAAAAAAAAAAAAGCCAAAAAAAAAAAACGCCAAGCGGTACTCAACGTTCCTTAAGTCCAGCGGAGTAGGTCTTCTTCCAGGAGGTTCCATCATCTTCTATCTTCATCCATGGCGGAGGTGCAGAGTGGTTTTCCCCGATGCACGGATCCGGATAGGCGGTTTTTAGCGACGGCGGTCCTCAGCGGCGTGGATGCTCCTCTTCATCCGATCTTCGTCGTACGCGAAAATTTGAATCGAAGGTACCGCATTCAAATTGGGGTACCTTGCATTCCTATAGACTGAAATTTTGAAATCAGCCAATAGGATTAGAGCTACTGAAAACCTATTGGCTGTTCAAATCTCATCCTATTGGCTGATTTTAAAATTTTAGCCAATAGGAATGCAAGGTACTCCACTTAAAATGGGGTACCTTGCATTCAATCTTCAGTGTGCGGCGGATGATAGCATGAAGAGGAGCCTCCACGCCGCTGAGGACCGCCGCATCGGGGAAGCAAGCTCCGCGCCGGATGAAGATAGAAGATGATGGAGCCACCTTGAAGAAGACCTTCTCCGCCGGACTTCAGGAATGGGGAGTACCTATTTGGGGCTTAGTCTTAGGCTTTTTTTTGTATTTTTTTTTGGGAGTGACTTTTTTTTTTTTTTTTTTAGATTAGGGTTTTTTTGGCTATAAAAGAGCTGATTGCGCTTTTAAGGGCAATGCCCATACAAATGCCCCTTTATGGGCAATGGATAGTTTTAGGATTTTTTAGTGTTAGTTTTTTTTTATTGTGGGGGTTTTCTTCTTAAATGGAAAGAGTCCACCGCTGCATTCATTATTTTAGGGAAATAAGAATCTAGCCACCAGGAGGAGGCAAAGACACCCCAGCCAAAGGCTTAAATACCCCTCCCACTCCCCTCATCCCCCCCAGTCATTCTTTGCCTTTCATCCAAGGAGTTTGGCAGAGAAGTGTTGGAATTTTTAATTTTTTGTTTTTGTATCTTATGGAGGTTATAACTCTTCGGCATGGGACAGGAGTTTTAAGTAGTCCTGTCAGTCTCTCAGTGAGGGCTTGGATGAGAGTCTGGAGATGCAGGGAGTTTCTTTCTGCGAAACCATCCCGACTCCTATTAACAGCTCCTCAACTAATCAGCGTTGTCTAACTTCGCTTAGCTGCCTGCTTTCTTCTCTCAAGTCCATGGCGGAGGCGATGCTACTATTCGTCACACTTGAAAGGCCGTGTTCCTGTTCCACGGCGTAGATTCCTGTAAGATCCTTTAATTTTACTTTATTCATCAATGTACTGTAATGTGAATGTTTCCGAGAGTGTACCACTTTGCGGGTCTAACTTATCATAAGGGTATCAGTGAGTCTCTTTTAGTATCCTGGAATCGAGGCTTAATATATTCTGAGGGGGGTTATTGAACAGGGAGGTTTATAATCAAGTTTGTTATGTGATTCAACCTGCTTATGTGTGTTGTTTACTGGGCTCGTGGTTTGGAACATTGCGGCCTTTGGAAGTGACGCAGCCTTTTGGTTGGGCGTGCTTTTTTTGGACTGTACGGTTCCGTTCCGTTTTCCACTTCGCATTCCCAACCTTGTGGCGAAGGAAAATGTCTAGTCCGCAGGGGTCTGGCCATTGGGGGTGTCAGGTGCCGTTTTTACCTCTTCAGTCAATATTTATATATCCTCTATGCAGTTATGGAGGATTCTGATGCTGAGGCTGTGATAATTTCTGATTCAGTTGTGGAGTATTCCGATACTGACACTATTTTGATTTCAGATTCTATGTCCGGTGACAAATCCGGATTGGCCTCGTTGACACATGTCAACCAGTTTTGTTCATTATGCCATTTCACAGCGCCTTGTTCCTCAAGCTCGGGGAATCAAGGGACTGCTGAGGCATCCCCTTCTGGGGGCCCAGTCCTCTGAGAGGCAAGTTCCCTACCATATTATAATTCTACACATGCCGGTAACCCAGTTTTGATTCCTCCTTGCGGGGTTGCGTGTTTCCCCCCCCCGGAGGTTGCCGCACGTTTTCACTTCCACATAATGTTGGTGATTGTTTGTCTGCAGAGTCCAGACGTTTATTTGAGAATGTGCTCATGCCCTGTTGTCTTGGGCCTTCCGCCTTGGGAATTGCATCTACAGTTCCCCACAGGTGTAACTGTCCCTGAGTGTTGTGCCTTTCATTATAGGATTGTGCGCCTTCGTGTGTTGCTCAGACATGTTTTTCAGTTATTGAATGACCCTATCGTTACCAGATACGGGGATTTCTCCAACATAGGTGTGTCCGGTCCACGGCGTCATCCTTACTTGTGGGATATTCTCTTCCCCAACAGGAAATGGCAAAGAGCCCAGCAAAGCTGGTCACATGATCCCTCCTAGGCTCCGCCTTCCCCAGTCATTCTCTTTGCCGTTGTACAGGCAACATCTCCACGGAGATGGCTTAGAGTTTTTTAGTGTTTAACTGTAGTTTTTATTATTCAATCAAGAGTTTGTTATTTTAAAATAGTGCTGGTATGTACTATTTACTCTGAAACAGAAAGGTGATGAAGATTTCTGTTTGTAAGAGGACAATGATTTTAGCAACCGTTACTAAAATCGATGGCTGTTTCCACACAGGACTGTTGAGAGGAATTAACTTCAGTTGGGGGAAACAGTGAGCAGACTTTTGCTGCTTGAGGTATGACACATTTCTAACAAGACTAGGTAATGCTGGAAGCTGTCATTTTCCCTATGGGATCCGGTAAGCCATTTTTATTACATAAGAAAAAAAGGGCTTCACAAGGGCTTTTAAGACTGTAGACATTTTCTGGGCTAAAACGATTGATATATAAACATATTTTATACTTCATAGCTTTGAGGAATTATTTTATTCTTGGGAATTATGTAAAATAACCGGCAGGCACTGTATTGGACACCTTATCCTCTAGGGGCTTTCCCTAATCATAGGCAGAGCCTCATTTTCGCGCCTCTATTGCGCACTTGTTTTTAGGAAGCATGACATGCAGATGCATGTGTGAGGAGCTCTGATACACAGAAAAGACTTTCTGAAGGCGTCATTTGGTATCGTATTCCCCTTTGGGCTTGGTTGGGTCTCAGCAAAGCAGATACCAGGGACTGTAAAGGGGTTAAATATAAAAACGGCTCCGGTTCCGTTATTTTAAGAGTTAAAGCTTTCAAATTTGGTGTGCAATACTTTTAAGGCTTTAAGACACTGTGGTGAAATTTTGGTGAATTTTGAACAATTCCTTCATACTTTTTCACATTTGCAGTAATAAAGTGTGTTCAGTTTAAAATTTAAAGTGACAGTAACGGTTTTATTTTAAAACGTTTTTTGTACTTTGTTATCAAGTTTATGCCTGTTTAACATGTCTGAACTACCAGATAGACTGTGTTCTGTATGTGGGGAAGCCAAGGTTCCTTCTCATTTAAATAGATGTGATTTATGTGACACAAAATTTAGAGAAAATGATGCCCAAGATGATTCCTCAAGTGAGGGGAGTAAGCATGGTACTGCATCATCCCCTCCTTCGTCTACACCAGTCTTGCCCACACAGGAGGCCCCTAGTACATCTAGTGCGCCAATACTCCTTACTATGCAACAATTAACGGCTGTAATGGATAATTCTATCAAAAACATTTTAGCCAAAATGCCCACTTATCAGCGAAAGCGCGACTGCTCTGTTTTAGAAAATACTGAAGAGCATGAGGACGCTGATGATATTGGTTCTGAAATGCCCCTACACCAGTCTGAGGGGGCCAGGGAGGTTTTGTCTGAGGGAGAAATTTCAGATTCAGGGAAAATTTCTCAACAAGCTGAACCTGATGTGATTACATTTAAATTTAAATTGGAACATCTCCGCGCCCTGCTTAAGGAGGTGTTATCTACTCTGGATGATTGTGAGAATTTGGTCATTCCAGAGAAATTATGTAAAATGGACAAGTTCCTAGAGGTCCCGGGGCCCCCCAAAGCTTTTCCTATACCCAAGCGGGTGGCGGACATTGTAAATAAAGAATGGGAAAGGCCCGGCATACCTTTCGTCCCTCCCTCTATATTTAAGAAATTGTTTCCTATGGTCGACCCCAGAAAGGACTTATGGCAGACAGTCCCCAAGGTCGAGGGGGCGGTTTCTACTCTAAACAAACGCACCACTATACCCATAGAAGATAGTTGTGCTTTCAAAGATCCTATGGATAAAAAATTAGAGGGTTTGCTTAAAAAGATGTTTGTTCAGCAAGGTTACCTTCTACAACCAATTTCATGCATTGTTCCTGTCACTACAGCAGCGTGTTTCTGGTTCGATGAACTAGAAAAGGCGCTCAATAAAGATTCTTCTTATGAGGAGATTTTGGACAGAATTCATGCTCTCAAATTGGCTAACTCTTTCACCCTAGACGCCACTTTGCAATTGGCTAGATTAGCGGCGAAAAATTCTGGGTTTGCTATTGTGGCGCGCAGAGCGCTTTGGCTAAAATCTTGGTCAGCGGATGCGTCTTCCAAGAACAAATTGCTTAACATTCCTTTCAAGGGGAAAACGCTGTTTGGCCCTGACTTGAAAGAGATTATTTCTGATATCACTGGGGGCAAGGGCCACGCCCTTCCTCAGGATAGGTCTTTCAAGGCCAAAAATAAACCTAATTTTCGTCCCTTTCGCAGAAACGGACCAGCCCCAAGTGCTACGTCCTCTAAGCAAGAGGGTAATACTTCTCAAGCCAAGCCAGCCTGGAGGCCAATGCAAGGCTGGAACAAAGGAAAGCAGGCCAAGAAACCTGCCACTGCTACCAAGACAGCATGAGATGTTGGCCCCCGATCCGGGACCGGATCTGGTGGGGGGCAGACTCTCTCTCTTCGCTCAGGCTTGGGCAAGAGATGTTCTGGATCCTTGGGCGCTAGAAATAGTCTCCCAAGGTTATCTTCTGGAATTCAAGGGGCTTCCCCCAAGGGGGAGGTTCCACAGGTCTCAATTGTCTTCAGACCACATAAAAAAACAGGCATTCTTACATTGTGTAGAAGACCTGTTAAAAATGGGAGTGATTCATCCTGTTCCATTAGGAGAACAAGGGATGGGGTTCTACTCCAATCTGTTCGTAGTTCCCAAAAAAGAGGGAACATTCAGACCAATCTTAGATCTCAAGATCCTAAACAAGTTTCTCAAGGTTCCATCGTTCAAAATGGAAACCATTCGAACAATTCTTCCTTCCATCCAGGAAGGTCAATTCATGACCACGGTGGATTTAAAGGATGCGTATCTACATATTCCTATCCACAAGGAACATCATCGGTTCCTAAGGTTCGCATTCCTGGACAAGCATTACCAGTTTGTGGCACTTCCGTTCGGATTAGCCACTGCTCCAAGAATTTTCACAAAGGTACTAGGGTCCCTTCTAGCGGTGCTAAGACCAAGGGGCATTGCAGTAGTACCTTACTTGGACGACATTCTGATTCAAGCGTCGTCCCTTCCACAAGCAAAGGCTCACACGGACATTGTCCTGGCCTTTCTCAGATCTCACGGGTGGAAAGTGAACGTAGAAAAAAGTTCTCTATCTCCGTCAACAAGGGTTCCCTTCTTGGGAACAATAATAGACTCCTTAGAAATGAGGATTTTTCTGACAGAGGCCAGAAAATCAAAACTTCTAAACTCTTGTCAAGTACTTCATTCTGTTCCTCTTCCTTCCATAGCGCAGTGCATGGAAGTAATAGGTTTGATGGTAGCGGCAATGGACATAGTTCCTTTTGGGCGAATTCATCTAAGACCATTACAACTGTGCATGCTCAGTCAGTGGAATGGGGATTATACAGACTTGTCTCCGACGATACAAGTAGATCAGAGGACCAGAGATTCACTCCGTTGGTGGCTGTCCCTGGACAACCTGTCACAGGGGATGAGCTTCCGCAGACCAGAGTGGGTCATTGTCACGACCGACGCCAGTCTGGTGGGCTGGGGCGCGGTCTGGGGACCCCTGAAAGCTCAGGGTCTTTGGTCTCGGGAAGAATCTCTTCTCCCGATAAATTTTCTGGAACTGAGAGCGATATTCAATGCTCTCAAGGCTTGGCCTCAGCTAGCAAAGGCCAAATTCATACGGTTTCAATCAGACAACATGATGACTGTTGCATACATCAACCATCAGGGGGGAACAAGGAGTTCCCTGGCGATGGAAGAAGTGACCAAAATCATTCAATGGGCGGAGACTCACTCCTGCCGCTTGTCTGCAATCCACATCCCAGGAGTGGAAAATTGGGAAGCGGATTTTCTGAGTCGTCAGACATTTCATCCGGGGGAGTGGGAACTCCATCCGGAAATCTTTGCCCAAATTACTCAGTTGTGGGGCATTCCAGACATGGATCTGATGGCCTCTCGTCAGAACTTCAAGGTTCCTTGCTACGGGTCCAGATCCAGGGATCCCAAGGCGACTCTAGTAGATGCACTAGTAGCACCTTGGACCTTCAAACTAGCTTATGTATTCCCGCCGTTTCCTCTCATCCCCAGGCTGGTAGCCAGGATCAATCAGGAGAGGGCATCAGTGATCTTGATAGCTCCTGCGTGGCCACGCAGGACTTGGTATGCAGACCTGGTGAATATGTCATCGGCTCCACCATGGAAGCTACCTTTGAGACGGGACCTTCTTGTTCAAGGTCCGTTCGAACATCCGAATCTGGTCTCACTCCAACTGACTGCCTGGAGATTGAACGCTTGATCTTATCAAAGCGAGGGTTCTCAGATTCTGTCATTGATACTCTTGTTCAGGCCAGAAAGCCTGTAACTAGAAAAATCTACCACAAAATATGGAAAAAATATATCTGTTGGTGTGAATCTAAAGGATTCCCTTGGGACAAGATAAAAATTCCTAGGATTCTATCCTTTCTTCAAGAAGGTTTGGAGAAAGGATTATCTGCAAGTTCTTTGAAGGAACAGATTTCTGCCTTGTCTGTGTTACTTCACAAAAAGCTGGCAGCTGTGCCAGATGTTCAAGCCTTTGTTCAGGCTCTGGTTAGAATCAAGCCTGTTTACAAACCTTTGACTCCTCCTTGGAGTCTCAATTTAGTTCTTTCAGTTCTTCAGGGGGTTCCGTTTGAACCCTTACATTCCGTTGATATTAAGTTATTATCTTGGAAAGTTTTGTTTTTGGTTGCAATTTCTTCTGCTAGAAGAGTTTCAGAATTATCTGCTCTGCAGTGTTCTCCTCCTTATCTGGTGTTCCATGCAGATAAGGTGGTTTTGCGTACTAAACCTGGTTTTCTTCCGAAAGTTGTTTCTAACAAAAACATTAACCAGGAGATAGTCGTGCCATCTTTGTGTCCGAATCCAGTTTCAAAGAAGGAACGTTTGTTGCACAATTTGGATGTAGTTCGTGCTTTAAAATTCTATTTAGATGCTACAAAGGATTTTAGACAAACATCTTCCTTGTTTGTTGTTTATTCTGGTAAAAGGAGAGGTCAAAAAGCAACTTCTACCTCTCTCTCCTTTTGGCTTAAAAGCATCATCAGATTGGCTTACGAGACTGCCGGACGGCAGCCTCCTGAAAGAATCACAGCTCATTCCACTAGGGCTGTGGCTTCCACATGGGCCTTCAAGAACGAGGCTTCTGTTGATCAGATATGTAAGGCAGCGACTTGGTCTTCACTGCACACTTTTACTAAATTTTACAAATTTGATACTTTTGCTTCTTCTGAGGCTATTTTTGGGAGAAAGGTTTTGCAAGCCGTGGTGCCTTCCATCTAGGTGACCTGATTTGCTCCCTCCCTTCATCCGTGTCCTAAAGCTTTGGTATTGGTTCCCACAAGTAAGGATGACGCCGTGGACCGGACACACCTATGTTGGAGAAAACAGAATTTATGTTTACCTGATAAATTACTTTCTCCAACGGTGTGTCCGGTCCACGGCCCGCCCTGGTTTTTTAATCAGGTCTGATAATTTATTTTCTTTAACTACAGTCACCACGGTATCATATGATTTCTCCTATGCAAATATTCCTCCTTTACGTCGGTCGAATGACTGGGGAAGGCGGAGCCTAGGAGGGATCATGTGACCAGCTTTGCTGGGCTCTTTGCCATTTCCTGTTGGGGAAGAGAATATCCCACAAGTAAGGATGACGCCGTGGACCGGACACACCGTTGGAGAAAGTAATTTATCAGGTAAACATAAATTCTGTTTTTCCGTCTGCTAATTCGAATAGTGCACCTCATTAGACATGTGGGGATGAAGTAATCTCCTGATTGTCATTTGTTTGAGATCTTTCCCAGTTTTTTGAAAGATAGGGTCCCGTTTGGCTGGTCCTGTGGGTAGGCCTGTGTATTTTTGGGCATTAACCTCTGGGTTGCCTTATATTTTATTTGTATTTGGTGAAATGTCTTTTATTTGTTTTTGTTTCCTTCGGGAACCTTCTGGGATTGATACTCTTTATTACTTCTTCGGAAAGTGTTTTGGACATGTTGGTCCTATGTTAAAATTGTCTGTTTTCTTTTTTTTCCCCTATGAGGGAGAATTTATGCAGCTTGCTGGTTAGGGCCCTAGGCACAGGCTGGTCCTGTCTGGTTCGTTCGGTCTTGTGGCTGTTGAGACATGTGGCGCTGTGCTGCTCGGCTGGTTTTCGGTAGAAGAGCCAAGTGCTCCGGTTATCTTTGTTTTTCATGTTCAACTAAGCATTTGAGAGGACCTTTTGGGTTCGTGAGGTGGGAAGGATTGTTTCAGTCCTTACAACCTTCAGTCATAGATGACTAGGCAGGGAGTGTTCCACTGCGTCACTGTATCGGACATCTGATTCCATCAGAACCTAGAGCTCCCCCAGGTGGTGGAGACATGTAGGGCTTAGCGCCCCTTTACCGCAGTTGAGCGGTTTGGCCTTCCGTTTTAGGCATCTGGATTTGTCCTTTTGGGCTCGATCCAACAGCTTGTACAGGATAGCTGTTTAGCATGCGGACGGTTTGCAGTTTGCAACCTGTGGCTGCTCTTGACACCTTGCAGGTGTACGCGTATGCTGTTTATAGAACAGCTAGATGCAGCTCCTATTCTTGGACGTGTATTGTCTGTCTGACTTATAAGAGACCTTTGGGTCTTTTTCCATTGTTTCCAGGTGAGTTGGATCTCCTTTTCGGGATCTGTGTTTCCGGATGATGGTTGCTTCCTGTGGGGACTTGGTTAGCTCGGGTTTCCCAGAGCTGGGAAGGCTTGGTGCCTTTATCTTCCTTGTGTCCTCTGCTTACGCGGAGGTGATGGGGAGTCTAGCCCTGCTAGTATGTTTTTTTTACTTCGAGGTCTCCCTTGGTTGTCCTGAGGATCTGAGAAGTTTCTTCTTTCTACTTCCAGCCTTGCTCTTCGGAGTGTTGGACTTTGCTAAGGGGTGGTTCCTTCCTTTGGTCGGGGCTTTCGGGTTCTAATTTTCGTTCTTTTTGCAACTTTAAGGGACAGAAGTCTTCCTCTTCCAAACCAGACCAATCCAGGTCCACTTGGAAATGCAGCCAGCCCTGGAATAAGGGAAAGCAGATCAAGAAGCCTTCCACTAAACAAGGTTTTTATTCTACCTTATATTCTTCTATGCAACATTAAGTATTTTTACTTTGTACTCATTTTACATTGATAACACTGTATGTTAGCTTTTATTGAGGTCATAAACTTATGTTAAAAAAAATAAATAAATAGTGCATGTGAACTTACATAGAATAAATTATATATATAGCAGTGAACTTAGGAATTAAACAAAGAGAACCCTGTAAATGATAAGTGTTCCAAATAAAACTTCCATAAACAAAAAAACAAAAAAAGAAGCCTTCCACTGATTCTAAATTAGCATGAAGGTTCCGCCCCCGATTCAAATTCGGATCAGGTGGGGGGCAGGCTTTCTCTTTTTCACCAAGCCTGGATATGCGATGTGCGATAGGATCTGTCCTTGGGCTGTGGACATAGTATCCAAGGGTTACAGAATGGAATTCAAGTCTTGCCCTCCAAGGAGCAGATTTCTCCTATCAAGACTATCCTCAAACCAGATAAAAAAGAAAGCCTTCTTAAATTGCGTAAAGGACCTATCCTCCCTGGGAGTTGTTGTATCAGTCCCTCTAAGAGAACAAGGTCTAGGATTGTATTCAAATCGATTTGTGTTCCCCAAAAAGGAGGGAACTTTTCGTCCAATCCTAGATCTCAAGTGCCTCAACAAATTTCTCAGTGTCCCGTCCTTCAAGATGGAAACTTTTCGTTCCATTCTTCCTTTGATACAAGAAGGTCAATTTATGACTATAGACCGGAAGGACACATTCCTTCATGTTCCCAGTCACAGGGAACATCACCAGTTTTTGAGGTTTGGTTTTCTGGACAAACATTGTCAGTTTGTTGCGCTTCCATTTGGTCTCACCACGGCTCTCAGAATATTCACAAAGGTTCTGGGGGCACTATTGGCAGTGCTCAGATCCCAGGGAATTGCTGTGGCGCCATATCTAGACAGCATCTTGGTTCAGGCATCATCCTTTCAACTAGCTCAATCTCATACAGAGATGCTGTTGTCTTTTCTACGTTCCCACCGGTGGAAGGTGAATTTGGAAAAAGGGTTCTCTAATTCCATCTACAACAGTGTGTTCCTAGGGACAATAATAGATTCTATGTCCATGAAGATTTTCCTGACGGAGGTCTTAAAATCCAAACCTCTTGCTTCCTGCCTTTCTCTTCAGTCTGCCTTTTGGCCAGTAGTGGCTCAGTGCATGGAGGTGATTGGTCTGATGGTGGCATCCATGGACAACATCCCTTTTGCTCAGTTCCATCTGCGACCGCTGCAGCTTTGCATGCTCAGTCAATGGAACGGACACCATTCAGATTTGTCACAGAGGATAAATCTGGACCCCCTAACAAGAGACTCTCTCTCGTGGTGGATGTCTCAGGAGCATCTGTTTCAGGGCACTTGTTTCCGGAGACCTTCCTGGGAGATTGTGACTATGGACGCCAGCCTTTCAGGCTGGGGTACTCTTTGGGGTTCTCTGAAGGCTTAGGACCTGTGGTCTCGGGAAGTGTCCTCTCTTCCCATAAACATCTTAATTTTAAGAGCTATCTACAATGACCTATCAGCGTGGCCTCAACTGTCTTTAGTCCGATTTATCAGATTTCAGTCGGACAACATCACCTCAGAGGCTTACGTCAACCACCAGGGAGGAACTCTGAGTTTCTTAGCTATGTAGGAGGTGACTTCTATCGGCCATCCACATTCCAGGTGTGGACAACTGGAAGGCGGACTTTCTGAGCAGACAGACTTTTCATCCCGGGGAGTGGGCTCTCCATCCGGAAGTTTTCTCTCAGATAACCTTTAGGTGGGTAGTTCCAGAGTTGGATCTGATGGCGTCCCACCAAAACGCCAAGGTTCCAAAGTACGGTTCAAGGTCAAGAGATCCTCAGGCCGTTTTGATAGATGCTCTAGCGGTTCCTTGGATGTTCTCTCTGGCATATCTGTTTCCTCCGTTTGCTGTCTTTCCACGAGTCATTGCTTGTATCAAATAGGAGAGAGCATCGGTGATCCTAATAGCTCTTGCATGGCCTCGCAGGATCTGGTATGGATGTCATCTCTACCTCCTTGGAGGTTACCTCTGAGGAAGGACCTTCTAATTCAGGGTCCTTTCCTCCACCCAAACATAGATTCTCTGAAGCTGACTGCTTGGAGATGGAACGCCTAGTTCTGTCTAGACGTGTTTTTTCCTGAAGCCGTCATTGAAACTATGCTTCAGGCTCGCAAAACGGTTACGCCATATCTTATGGTAATCTTGCGAGTAAATATCTTTATTGGTTGAATCTAAAGGGTTCTCCTGGAGCCGGGTGAGGATTACCCGGATTTTATCTTTTCTTCAGGATGGCCTGGAGAAGGGTTTGTCGGTCAGTACTCTAAAGGGTTAGATTTCTGCGTTATCTATCCTTTTGCACAAACGTCTGGCAGACTTACAAGATGTCCAAGCTTTTGTTCAGGGTCCTTTTCTCCCTCCCTGTTCATTTCATGTCCTCTAGCTTGGGTATTTGTTCCCACTAGTAATTGGAATGACGTCGTGGACTCTCCATGTCATAGGAAAGAAAACAAAATTTATGCTAACCTGATAAATTTCTTTCTTTCTGGACATTGAGATTCCACGACCCCGCCCTCTTTTTTTAATTTTAATCGGCAGTTTTTTTGAGTAAAGCTTAGGCACCTTTTTCACCCTTGTGTTTCTTCTTTTTCCATTTATCTTCTACTGAATGACTGGGGAATATGGGTAAGGGAAGTTACACTTAACAGTTTTGTTGGGGTGCTCTTTGACTCCTACTGCTGGCCAGGAGTTGAATATCCCACTAGTAATTGGAATGACGTCGTGGACTCTCCACGTCCGGAAATAAATTTATCAGGTAAGCATACATTTTTTTTTTTTTTTTTTATAATTTTTTTTTTATTTTTTACTGTAATTTTAGACTTTTTTTTTGTAATTTAATGTTGGGTTTTATTTTTAAATTAATGTTAGGCTTTTTTATTTTAATTGTAACTTAGTATTTTTTTATTTTATGTAATTGGGGTTACTTTATGGGGTGTTAGGTTAGGGGGCTTAGTAATTTAATTAGTTATTTGCGTTGTGGGGGGTTGGCGGTTTAGCGGTTAATAGGTTAATTAGGTTTATTGCAATGTGGGGGGTTGGCGGTTTAGGGGTAATAGGTTAATTAGATTTATTGCGATGTGGGGTTTTCGGTTTAGGGGTCAATATTTTAATTATGTTATATGCGCTGTTTAATTTGCGGATTAGGGGTTTAATACTTTGTGCAGTCGGTTAGGTTTATTTTGTGTAATACTTGGTGCAGGCAGTTGTTGTTATTGAATATTTTGTGCGGGCGGTTGCGTGTTTTATTCCCTTAATGCTTCGTTTGCCTACACTGTATTCAGGTGGATTCTTTCACCACGCTGCCATTTTCGGAATCCACCTGGATCCAGCTAACGCTGCATCCTGGTGGATTCTTTTGGCAGTGCGCTCAGCTAACATTCTTTTGGCTGCCTCACAAAGGCAACATTCCTTTGAGGATGTGTGCGGAACTGGAGATGGATGGATATATATATATATATATATTTATTTCTATCTCAATATGACGAGAGTCCACGGCTTTATTCCTTACTTCTGGGAATACATAACCTGGCCACCAGGAGGAGGCAAAGACACCCCAGCCAAAGGCCTAGATACCTCCCCACTCCCCTCATCCCCCAGTCCATTCTTTGCCTTTCATCACAGGAGGATTGCAGAGAAGTGTCTAAAGATTCGGAGTAGTCTCTTATGGAGGGGGGTAGTAGTCTTCGGCATGGGACTGGAGTTTTAAGTAGTCTTGTCAGCCTCTCAGTGAGAGCATTGACTGTTAGGGTTTGGAGATGCAGGGAGAGTCTTTCTGCAAAACCATCCAGACTCTTATTAACAACTCCTAAGCAATCAGTGTTGACGAGTTTCACTGCCTGCTTCTATCACTTAAGTCCATGTCAGGTGCGATGCTACAAGACTGTCAAACTTGAGAGGCTGTGTGTCTGTTCCATGGCAATGATTCTTGTAAGATCGTTTCATTTTATTTCATATGATAACGTAAGAAGACAGGGTCACAGTGTGACTCCTTTATCTGTATGGAATCAAGGGTTTATATCTTCGGAAGGGGATTATTCAACATGGGGGATTTATACATGATTTGCTTTATTATGTTTTATGCTGCGACATGTGTGAGATGAGGCTCTGGCAGATGTGGGTACATTTAGGTTTTTTCTTTCGTTTTGGATAACTGCGCAGCCTGGCACTCCATGTGACCGGGTGTGGCCTCATTAACTTCCTCTTTCCTGACCGTTCGATTTACAGGAGATGAAGCGGTTTCTCTGTGGGCCTGGGTCATGCGAGGTGGTGAGTGCCCCGGCCATTGGGGGTATAAAGGTGCCATTTATTGATTTTTCTATATTCCAAAAAGCACAAGCTATGGAGGATTCTGATGCATTAGAGGGTACTCCCTCTTTACCCAGATCTAATACCTGTTTTTATTGTGAGGAGGCTACGGTATACCCACCTGCTCAATTATGTTCCACATGCCTTGATAAGGTAGTTATGTCTAAAATGACCAAGATGTTTAGTACTGCTGAGCCGTCCACCTCTGAGGGGGTCTCCGTCCAGCGAGGTGCGTTCCCTGCAATCATCTCCTATTACACATGCAGCTCCCCATTGCACGACTAATCCTCCTTCGGGAGGGGCCCTCTTACCGCCAGACTTTTCTGAACAGTTGCAAACGGCAGTGTCTGCGGCCTTTATTTCTTTACCTTGCCCTACTAAGCACAAGCGAAAGATTACATTTTGCTATTCTTCCCAGGGGTCATCTACCAACTTGTTGGATTTATCTTATACTAGATTATCTGCTGATGAAGACGCCTCTGATACTTCAGAGGAGAATCTTTCTGGGTCGAAATAGACTGCCTCTAAGCCTTCGGCTGTGGAGGAACCAGACTTTAGATTTAGGATAGAACACTTACACTTTCTGTTAAGTTTACTAGGACAGAGTGCCGCCGCAAACCTTCCCGGTTCCTGTTAAAATGGCAAATATTATTAAGAACGAATGGGAAAAACTCAGGGGCAGATTTCTCTTATCAATACTGTCTTCAAGGTCAGAAAAACAAGAAGCTTTTCTTGGGTGCGTGGGATCTCTCCTCCCTAGGAGTGATTGTGCCAGTACCTCTAACAGAAAGAGGTCTGGGATACTACTCAAACCTTTTTGTGGTCCCAAAGGAGGAGGGTACTTTTCACCCGATTCTAGACCTAAAGTGCTTGAACAAGTTTCTGTCGGTGCCATTGTTCAAGATGGAGACGATAAGGTCGATTCTGCCCCTAGTTCAAGAGGGACAGTTCATGACTACGATAGACTTGAAGGATGCTTACCTTCATGTGCCTATACACAGGGATCACTTTAAGTTCTTAAGATTCGCTTTTCTGGACTATCACTTCCAGTTTGTGGCTCTTCCTTTTGGTCTGGCTACTGCTCCGAGTCTTACGAAGGTTCTGGGGGCTCTGCTCACGGTGGCGAGATCCAGAAGTATTGCAGTAGCGCCTTATTTGGACGACATCCTGGTCCAGGCTCCGTCCTACCGGCTGGCAGAAGACCTTTCGAGAGCTCCTCTACTTCTTCAGTCTCATGGATGGAAGATAAACTTAAGAAGGAGTTCTCTGGTTGCCAGTACCAGAGTGGAATTCCTGGGAATGATAATAGATTCCATATCCATAAAGATATTCCTTACAGACCAGAGACATTGCAAAATTACTTTCAATTGTCTTGCCCTCCAGACCTCCTTAAGGCCATCTGTGGTCCGGTGTATGGAGGTAATTGGACTCATGTAGTCCAGCATAGATATTCCATTCACCAGGTTCCACCTCAGACCTCTTCAGCTGTGCATCCTGCGGCAATGGAACAGCGATTTCTCTGGTCACCTGGTTGAGAGAATCACTCTCTTGGTGGCTCTGTCCAGATTGTGGACTACGGATGCAAGTCTTTCAGGATGGGAAGCTGTTTGGGGCGCCAGGAAGGTGCAGGGCCGGTGGACTCGAGAGGAATCTCTCTTCCCGATCAATATTCTGGAACTTTGATCGATCTTCAGTGCTCTGAAGGCTTAACCTCTTCTGGGTTCGACCTAGTTTATCAGATTTCAATCGAACAACATTACCTCAGTGGCTTACATTAACCATCAGGGGCGAACGAGAAGCTCCCTAGCTATGAGGAAAGTATCTCGGATTCTGGATTGGGCAGAGGCTCATAACTGTTGTCTGTCAGCGATCCACATTCTGGGTGTGGACAACTGGGATGCGGATTTTCTCAGCAGACAATCCTTTCATCCAGGGGAATGGTCTCTCCATCCCAAGGTGTTTGCGGAAATTTGCAACGGATGGGGGACGACAGAGATCGATCTCATGGTGTCCAGGCTCAATACCAAGCTACCCAGATATGGGTCGAGGCCAAGGATCCCCAGGCAGAGCTAATAGATGCCTTAGCAGTTCCCTGGGGATTCAACATAATTTAAATTTTTCCTCCGTTTCCACTTCTTCCTCAAGTAATGGCCTACATCAAACAGGAGCAAGCCTCGGCTATTCTAATTGCTCCGTCGTGGCCGTGAAGGATGTGGTTTGCGGATGTCAAAATCTAGATTCTCTGAGGCTGATTGCGTGGAGATTGAATGCTTGGTCCTAGCCAAGAGAGGGTTTTCTGAGAGAGTGCTAATAGTATAAGATAGATAAAGTCAGATGCGCCTCTATATAAATAATATTAAAAAGTGACTACTGTCAACAAATATAACACGTGTCTTGCAACATTAAATAGCATTACAAATACCCAATTCGTGAAATAAAAAAATGATAATGAAAATAAAAGTGTATATCACAAAGTAGATAAAACCGTATTGAAGTATACCTCACAGTGATTGTGAGATGGATAATATTATAACAATCTCAGAGGTTTAACTGATAGAACGACCTTTTAGTCCAATGTTGAAATAGAATTCAGTATGGCTGCAAACACTTCTTCCAAAACTTGAAGGCAGTTCAAGCGGAGCAAATCTGTACAAAGGCCGATATAAAAGAAGAAGGCGCCAACATAGTGTGATTCAGTTTAAAAAGTTCTCAATCCCCACGCATTCAAATAATCGTACTTACAAGAAGTAAGGCACTTGATAAGTGCTACACAGGCCTTCTGGAACATTAACAGCTGTCCAGGTAGCTGTTCGCTCGTCACACAGGTGGATCTCTTAGTGCAAAGGCTCTCCTTAGTGCAAAGGTCCTGAGGAAGCGGTCGAGAGGACCGGGAAACGCGTTGTGAAATTACTTGTTTTAATAAACATTTGTTTTAAACTTTATCTGACATCACGGCTTGAGTGAATTTCTACGTCCTAGTCTCCTCAAGTGTCCGGTTGCCACGCTGGTGTCCCACCTGGTTGGGTACTATTGCCTGAGGTCGACAACTCCGAGGAGTGGAGGAACTACAGGATAGCAAGCTTGAAGGATCCTTGGTACCTCTGGTTAGCAGGAGAGCCTTTGCACTAAGAGATCCACCTGTGTGACGAGCGAACAGCTACCTGGACAGCTGTTAATGTTCCAGAAGGCCTGTGTAGCACTTATCAAGTGCCTTACTTCTTTTAAGTACGATTATTTGAGGGATTGAGAACTTTTTAAATTGAATCACACTATGTTGGCACCTTCTTCTTTTATATCGCCCTTTCTGAGAGAGTGTTTGATACACTCATTCAAGCTAGAAAGCTGGTCACCCGTCGCATCTATCATAAGGTGTGGAGGACCTACTTATTCTGGTATGAAGAACGTGGATTCCCATGGCATAAAGTCAAGGTGTCAAGGATTCTTTCCTTTCTCCAAGATGGTTTGAAGAAGGGACTTGCCACTAGTTCCTTTAAAAGGACAGATTTTGGCTCTTTCTGTGCTATTGCACAAGAGGCTCACTGAGCTTCCTGATATTCAGTCTTTTGTTCAGGCTCTGTCTAGAATCAGGCCTGTGTTTAGACATTCCGCTCGTCCTTGGAGTTTAAATTTGGTTCTTAAGGTTTTTCAGAGGGCTCCATTTGAGCCCATACATTCAGTGGACTTTAAGTTACTGTCTTGGAAGGTTCTTTTCTCTTGTTAAGTGTATCCAGTCCACAGATCATCCATTACTTGTGGGATATTCTCCTTCCCAACAGGAAGTTGCAAGAGGATCACCAACAGCAGAGCTGCTATATAGCTCCTCCCCTCACTGCCATATCCAGTCATTCTCTTGCAACTCTCAACAAAGATGGACGTAGTAAGAGGAGAGTGGTGTATTATAGTTAGTTTTTTAACTTCAATCAAAAGTTTGTTATTTTTAAATGGTACCGGAGTGTACTGTTTCATCTCAGGCAGCATTAGAAGAAAAGAATCTGCCTGTGATTTTTATGATCTTAGCAGAAGTAACTAAGATCCACTGCCGTTCTCACATATTCTGAGGAGTGAGGTAACTTCAGAGGGGGAATGGCGTGCAGGTTTTCCTGCAATAAGGTATGTGCAGTTAATATATTTCTAGGGATGGAATTTGCTAGAAAAATGCTGCTGATACCGGATTAATGTAAGTTAAGCCTTAAATGCAGTGATAGCGACTAGTATCAGGCTTATTAACAGAGATACATACTCTTATAAAAGTGTAATATAAAACGTTTGCTGGCATGTTAATCGTTTTTATATATGTTTGGTGACAAAACTTATTGGGGCCTAGTTTTTTTCCACATGGCTGGCTTGATTTTTGCCTAGAAACAGTTTCCTGAAGCTTTCCACTGTTGCAATATGAGTGGGAAGGGCCTTTTTTAGTGCTTTTCTGTGCAGATAAAAATACTGACAGAGACATTCAGCTTCCCTCTGCATGATACAGGACATCTCTGAAGGGCTCAAAAGGCTTCAAAGTCGTGTTTTAGGAGGGTAACAATCACAGTAGACTGTGGCAGTTGTGACTGTGTTTAAAAAACGTTTTTGTCATTTATTATTCTGTTTTTGTTATTAAGGGGTTAATCATCCATTTGCAAGTGGGTGCAATGCTCTGCTGACTTGTTACATACACTGTAAAAATTTTGTTAGTGTAACTGCCTTTTTTCACTGTTATTTCAAATTTTGTCAAAATTTGTTTCTCTTAAAGGCACAGTAATGTTTTTTATATTGCTTGTTAACTTGCTTTAAAGTGTTTTCCAAGCTTGCTAGTTTCATTGCTAGTCTGTACAAACATGTCTGAAACAGAGGATACTTGTTCATTATGTTTAAAAGCCATGGTGGAGCCCCATAGGAGAATGTGTACTAAATGTATTGATTTCACCATAAACAGTAAAGATCAGTCTTTATCTATAAAAGAATTGTCACCAGAGGGGTCTGTCGAGGGGGAAGTTATGCCGACTAACTCTCCCCACGTGTCGGACCCTTCGCCTCCCGCTCAAGGGATGCACGCTAATATGGCGCCAAGTACATCAGGGACGCCCATAGCGATTACTTTGCAGGACATGGCTGCAATCATGAATAATACCCTGTCAGAGGTATTAACCAGATTGCCTGAATTGAGAGGCAAGCACGATAGCTCTGGGGTTAGACAAGATACAGAACCTGAGGACGGAGAGCTTCAGTCTGTGGGTGACGTCTCTGAATCGGGGAGACCTGATTCAGAGATTTCTAATTTTAAATTTAAGCTTGAGAACCTCCGTGTATTGCTTGGGGAGGTATTAGCTGCTCCATTGACTGAAATTGTTGACAAGCTTAGAACTCTTAAGCTAGCTAACTCATTTGTTTCTGATGCCATTGTTCATTTGACTAAACTAACGGCTAAGAATTCCGGATTCGCCATCCAGGCGCGTAGGGCGCTATGGCTCAAATCCTGGTCAGCTGATGTGACTTCAAAGTCTAAATTACTCAGCATTCCTTTCAAGGGGCAGACCTTATTCGGGCCTGGTTTGAAAGAAATTATTGCTGACATTACTGGAGGTAAGGGTCATACCCTTCCTCAGGACAGGGCCAAATCAAAGGCCAAACAGTCTAATTTTCGTGCCTTTCGAAATTTCAAGGCAGGTGCAGCATCAACTTCCTCTGCTTCAAAACAAGAGGGAACTTTTGCTCAATCCAAGCAGGCCTGGAAACCTAACCAGTCCTGGAACAAGGGCAAGCAGGCCAGAAAGCCTGCTGCTGCCTCCAAGACAGCATGAAGGAGCGGCCCCCTATCCGACAACGGATCTAGTAGGGGGCAGACTCTCTCTCTTCGCCCAGGCGTGGGCAAGAGATGTTCAGGATCCCTGGACGTTGGAGATCTTATCTCAGGGATATCTTCTGGACTTCAAAGCTTCTTCTCCACAAGGGAGATTTCACCTTTCAAGATTATCTGCAAACCAGATAAAGGAAGAGGCATTCCTAAGCTGCGTACAAGATCTCCTTGTAATGGGAGTGATCCATCCAGTTCCGTGGACGGAACAAGGACAGGGGTTTTATTCAAATCTGTTTGTGGTTCCCAAAAAAGAGGGAACCTTCAGACCAATTTTGGATTTAAAGATCCTAAACAAATTCCTCAGAGTTCCGTCATTCAAGATGGAAACTATTCGAACCATTTTATCCATGATCCAAGAGGGTCAGTACATGACCACAGTGGACTTAAAGGATGCCTAACTTCACATTCCGATTCACAAGAATCATCATCAGTTCCTGAGGTTTGCCTTTCTAGACAGGCATTACCAATTTGTAACTCTTCCATTCGGGTTGGCTACAGCCCCAAGAATTTTTACAAAGGTTCTGGGCTCACTTCTGGCGGTCCTAAGACCGCGTGGCATAGCGGTGGCTCCTTACCTGGACGATATCCTGATACAGGCGTCAAGCTTTCAAATTGCCAAATCTCATACAGAGATAGTTCTGGCATTCCTGAGGTCGCATGGGTGGAAAGTGAACGAAGAAAAGAGTTCTCTATCTCCTCTCACGAGGGTTTCCTTCCTAGGGACTCTAATAGATTCTGTAGAAATGAAAATTTACCTGACGGAGTCCAGGTTATCAAAACTTCTAAATGCTTGCCGTGTTCTTCACTCCATTCCGCGCCCCACGGTGGCTCAGTGCATGGAAGTAATCGGCTTAATGGTAGCGGCGATGGACATAGTGCAATTCGCGTGCCTGCATCTCAGACCGCTGCAATTATGCATGCTCAGTCAGTGGAATGGGGATTACACAGATTTGTCCCCTCTACTAAATCTGGATCAGGAAACCAGAGATTCTCTTCTCTGGTGGTTATCTCGGGCCCATCTGTCCAAGGGTATGACCTTTCGCAGACCAGATTGGACAATTGTAACAACAGATGCCAGCCTTCTAGGTTGGGGTGCAGTCTGGAACTCCCTGAAGGCTCAGGGTTCATGGACTCAGGAGGAGAAACTCCTCCCAATAAATATTCTGGAGTTAAGAGCAATATTCAATGCTCTTCTGGCTTGGCCTCAGCTAGCAACACTGAGGTTCATCAGATTTCAGTCGGACAACATCACGACTGTGGCTTACATCAAGGGGGAACCAGGAGTTCCCTAGCGATGTCAGAAGTCTCCAAGATAATTCGCTGGGCAGAGACTCACTCTTGCCACCTGTCAGCGATCCATATCCTAGGTGTAGAGAACTGGGAGGCGGATTTTCTAAGTCATCAGACTTTTCATCCGGGGGAATGGGAACTCCATCCGGAGGTGTTTGCTCAATTGGTTCTCCGTTGGGGCAAACCAGAATTGGATCTCATGGCGTCTCGCCAGAACGCCAAGCTTCCTTGTTACGGATCCAGGTCCAGGGACCCAGAAGCGGCACTGATAGATGCTCTAGCAGCGCCTTGATTCTTCAACCTGGCTTATGCGTTTCCACCGTTTCCACTGCTCCCTCGTCTGATTGTCAAAATGAAACAGGAAAGAGCATCGGTGATATTGATAGTGCCTGCGTGGCCACGCAGGATTTGGTATGCAGACCTAGTGGACATGTCATCCTTTCCACCATGGACTCTGCCTCTGAGACAAGACCTTCTAATACAAGGTCCTTTCAATCATCCGAATCTACTTTCTCTGAG
Organism: Bombina bombina; assembly: GCF_027579735.1. NCBI lineage: Eukaryota > Metazoa > Chordata > Amphibia > Anura > Bombinatoridae > Bombina > Bombina bombina. Next base: position 145,145,794 of record NC_069508.1, read on the forward strand.
ACTGACTGCATGGAGATTGAATGCTTGATCCTATCAAAGCGTGGCTTCTCCGAGTCAGTAATTGATACCTTAATACAGGCAGGAAAGCCTGTCACCAGGAAAATTTACCACAAGATATGGCGTAAATATCTTTATTGGTGTGAATCCAAGAATTACTCATGGAGTAGGGTTAGGATTCCTAGGATATTGTCCTTCCTCCAAGAGGGTTTGGACAAAGGATTATCAGCTAGTTCTTTAAAGGGACAGATTTCTGCTCTGTCTATTCTTTTACACAAGCGTCTGGCAGAAGTTCCAGACGTTCAGGCATTTTGTCAGGCTTTAGTTAGAATTAAGCCTGTGTTTAAACCTGTTGCTCCTCCATGGAGCTTAAACTTGGTTCTTAAAGTACTTCAAGGGGTTCCGTTTGAACCCCTTCATTCTATTGATATCAAACTTCTTTCATGGAAAGTTCTTTTTCTGATGGCTATTTCCTCGGCTCGAAGAGTCTCGGAGTTATCTGCCTTACATTGTGATTCTCCTTATCTGATCTTTCATTCAGATAAAGTTGTTCTTTGTACAAAACCTGGGTTTTTACCTAAGGTGGTTTCTAACAAGAATATCAATCAAGAGATTGTTGTTCCATCATTATGTCCTAATCCTTCTTCAAAGAAGGAACGTCTTTTGTATAATCTAGACGTAGTCCGTGCCTTGAAGTTTTACTTACAGGCTACTAAAGATTTTCGCCAAACATCTAACCTGTTTGTTGTTTACTCTGGACAGAGGAGAGGTCAGAAGGCCTCGGCAACCTCTCTTTCTTTTTGGCTTCGGAGTATAATCCGTTCAGCCTATGAGACTGCTGGACAGCAGCCTCCTGAAAGGATTACAGCTCATTCTACTAGAGCTGTGGCTTCCACCTGGGCCTTTAAAAATGAGGCCTCTGTTGAACAGATTTGCAAGGCTGCAACTTGGTCTTCCCTTCATACTTTTTCCAAATTTTACAAATTTGATACTTTTGCTTCTTCGGAGGCTGTTTTTGGGAGAAAGGTTCTACAGGCAGTGGTTCCTTCCGTTTAAGTTCCTGCCTTGTCCCTCCCATCATCCATGTACTTTAGCTTTGGTATTGGTATCCCACAAGTAATGGATGATCCGTGGACTGGATATACTTAAGAGAAAACATAATTTATGCTTACCTGATAAATTTATTTCTCTTGTAGTGTATCCAGTCCACGGCCCGCCCTGTCCTTTTCAGGCAGGTCTAAATTTTAATTAAACTACAGTCACCACTGCACCCTATGGTTTCTCCTTTCTCGGCTTGTTTCGGTCGAATGACTAGATATGGCAGTGAGGGGAGGAGCTATATAGCAGCTCTGCTGTGGGTGATCCTCTTGCAACTTCCTGTTGGGAAGGAGAATATCCCACAAGTAATGGATGATCCGTGGACTGGATACACTACAAGAGAAATAAATTTATCAGGTAAGCATAAATTATGTTTTTCTATTGGCTATTGCTTCGGCACGCAGAGTTTCTGAGATGGTGGCCTTGCAGTGTGAGCCTCCTTACTTAGTATTTCATGCTGATAAAGCTGTTATTTGCACTGGGTTGGGGTTTCTACCTAAGGTTGTGTCTGATCGCAACATCAATCAGGAGATCGTGGTTCCTTCCTTGTGTCCTAATCCTTCCTCATCAAAGGAACGATCATTTCATAATTTGGATGTGGTTCGGGCTTTGAAATTCTATCTTCAGGCTACGAAGGATTTTAGACAGTCTTCTGCATTGTTTGTTGTATATTCTGGGAAGCACAGAGGGCAGAAGGCTTCTGCCACTTCCCTATCTTTTTGGTTGAGGAGCATTATCCGCTTAGCTTATGAGACAGCGGGACATAAGCCTCCTCAGAGGATTGCGTCTCATTCAACTAGAGCTGTTCCCGGTTCCAAACTCTCAGCTGGAGTTGTGGGGATCTGTCCCTAAGGTAGACGGAGCTAAATCCAAGCTCGATAAGCGCACCTCTATCCCGCTTTAGGATAGTTAATCGTTTAAGGAACCCATTGTCAGGTACCAGTCCTCATGCATATACCTTTAAGCACACCTTACTTAAACTTACTCCTCCCCCTTCCACCTGCCAATTAATGTTTAGTGTATAGCCTTCAAGCTACTGTGAAGCAGCTCTTTCTAAGCTCCTGGCTCAAACCTACCTTTGAAAGTAATCCTCAGGAACTAATCTATTTACCGTGGATTACCAGCTTTACTTTCTGTGCGGTTTACAGCTACGGCACAACCAGAGGATTTCCGCTGAATCTTTTTCTCCCTATCAGCCCGGACCCAGCGGCACTACTGCCCGCCCAACTAAACTGACCTCAAACAACAACCGGAGCAACATCAGGTACCACTGTCTACTTGCCTACTCCAATCCAACTGTTGAGGACGACCGCGGCTCTCCCCGCAGTTCCGTAGCCGCTCTGTGTGCACACTGAACCGAGACCAGCCTGTCAGCATTTCCACTCTGCTGATTGGTCTCCAGGAACACACCCATCTCAGACTTAGCATCTGCTGCAGCCGCAGTACTTCTCCCTCTGATACAGATTCACTGTTAGCTGAGAGCACACGCTGCTACAATACAAGTGTAACACATATCCTCAGGACATAACTCTGGTTACTATTTCTCTTGCAAGGTGTATCCAGTCCACGGCTTCATCCATTACTTGTGGGATATTCTCCTTCCCTACAGGAAGTGGCAAAGAGAGCACACAGCAGAGCTGTCCATATAGCTCCCCCTCTAGCTCCACCCCCCAGTCATTCTTTTGGCCGGCTCTAAGCACTAGGGTCTCTCTACGGGAGGGTAAAGTGAATGTGGTGTTAGATTTGTAGTTTTATTATCTTCAATCAAAAGTTTGTTATTTTTAAATGGTACCGGTTTGTACTATTTACTCTCTAGCAGGAAAGTGATGAAGATTTCTGCTGAGAGGAAAATGATTTTAGCATGTTGTAACTAAAATCCACTGATGTTCCCACACAGGACTGAGGAGTACCAGAAAACTTCAGTTGGGGGGAACAGTTTGCAGGCTTGACTGCAATGAGGTATGTTCAGTAATTTATTTCTAGACAAGACACTTTTTTAAACACTTTGGAGTGTTTTTCTGGGGTTATTATCCACATGGCAAAAATTTAATCACTTAGAATTGATTTTTGTAGGCTTTACAACTCCGGAATGGAGTGGGAGGGGCCTAATTTCGCGCCTCAGATGCGCAGTTAGAATTGTAAGACAGTTCAGGCTGCTTCACATGGAGGGTCCAGCTGCTGATTGAGGGCCTCAAAGAAAAATTTTCCCCCCAAATCTGATCCCTAAGGGCAGGTAGGGCCACAGCAGTAAGCTGTGGCAAGGTGCTGTAGTTATTTAACCGGTTGCTGGCTTTAGGCTGCTCCGGTTTGGGCATTAAGGGGTTAATCGTTCTGAAACTTGCTGTGCAATCATATCAAAGCCTTAGGTACATACTGTGAAAATTTCAAGGATTGGTGCATTTTTCACTATTTTGTAAAATTGTGTGTTCTTTTTATTTCTTAAAGGCACAGTAACGTTTTTTTCAAATTGTGTTTTTAATTTGATTAAAGTGATTCTAAGCCTGTTGGTTTATAATACTAGTCTGTTTAACATGTCTGTCACCAAGGAAAATCCTTGTTCAATATGTTTAGAAGCCATGGTGGAACCCCCTCTCAGAATGTGTCCCACTTGCACTAATATGTCTATACACTTTAAGGATCATATTATTGATCTTAAAGATATGGCCCTAGATGATTTTCAGACTGAAGGTAACGAAAAAAGTCTGTCCACCTCTCCCCATGTGTCACAACCAGTTACGCCCGCTCAGGCGCTGCCTAGTACCTCTAGTGCGTCTGCTCCTTTTACATTACAACAAATAGCGGCAGTCATGGATAATTCCCTTTCAGTTTTCTTATCTAAACTGCCTGTGTTGCCTGCAAAGCGTGATAGCTCCGTTTTAAGAACAGATTATGAGCATTCTGAAGCTTTGGTAACTTTATCTGATGTACCCTCACAACGTTCTGAAGTGGGGGTGAGGGAATTGATGTCTGAGGGAGAAATTTCTGATTCAGGAAAGGTTTCTCATCAGTCAGATTCAGATACTTTGGTTTTTAAATTTAAATTAGAACACCTCCGCGTTTTGCTCAGGGAGGTATTAGCTACTCTGGAAGATTGCGAACCGTTGGTGGTCCCAGAGAAATTGTGTAAAATTGACAAGTAACTAGAGGTCCCTGTATACACGGATGCGTTTCCGGTCCCTAAGAGGGTTGCGGATATCGTTACTAAGGAGTGGGATAGACCAGGTGTTCCTTTTGTCCCCCCCCTATTTTTAAGAAAATGTTCCCCATAGCTGACCCCATGCGGGACTCGTGGCAGACGGTCCCTAAGGTAGAGGGGGCTGTTTCTACACTTGCTAAACGCACAACCATACCAATTGAAGACAGTTGTGCTTTTAAAGACCCTATGGATAAAAAGTTAGAGGGTTTACTTAAGAAAATGTTTGTTCAACAAGGTTTTCTGCTCCAACCTATTGCCTACATTATTCCTGTAACTACTGCAGCTGCTTTCTGGTTTGAGGCGCTGGAGCACTCGCTCCAGATAGAGACCTCATATGACGAAATTATGGACAGAATTAAGGTTCTAAAGCTAGCTAATTCTTTTATCACAGATGCCGCTTTGCAATTAGCTAAGTTAGCGGCAAAGAATTCAGGTTTTGCCATTATGGCGCGCAGAGCGCTTTGGCTCAAGTCCTGGTCAGCCGATGTGTCGTCAAAATCCAAATGACTAAATATTCCTTTCAAGGGAAAGACCTTCTTCGGGCCAGAATTGAAAGAGATTATTTCAGAAATCACCGGGGGAAAGGGCCATGCTCTCCCTCAGGACAAGCCTTTTAAGGCTAAGAACATCTTAATTCAGCTGTCTTTCCAGAGAGTCAAGTCTCACATGGAGATTGTATTGGCTTTTCTGAGGTCTCTCAGGTGGAAGGTGAACACCCATAAAGAGTTCTTTTTCCCCACTGACAGGGGTTCCTTTCCTAGGAACTCTGATAGACTCGGTAGAAATGAAGATATTTCTGACGGAGGTCAGAAGGTTAAGCTTTTAGCTCCATCAGTTCTCTAAACCTCCTCTCTATGACCTGCGTGGACACGCAGGACTTGGAATGCAGACCTTGTGGACATGTCCTCTGTTCCATCATGGATGCTGCTGATGAGGCAGGATCTTCTAATACAGGGTCCGTTAAAGCATCCAAATATAATTTCTTTACGTCTGTCTGCTTGGAGATTGAACGCTTAATACTATCAAAGGCGTGGTTTCTCTGAGTCAGTTATAGATACTCTGATTCAGGCTAGTAAGCCTGTCCCCAGGACATCTATCATAAGATATGGCAAAAATATCTTGTTGGTGTGAATCCAGGGGTCACTCATGGAGTAAGATTAGGATTCCTGGGACGTTGTCTTTCTTCCAAGAAGGATTGGAGAAAGGATTGTCAGCTTGTCCCTTAAGAAGACAGACATCTACTCTGTCTATTTTTTTACTCAAATGTCGGGCAGAGGTCCCAGACGTACAGGTGTCTAATCAGGCTTTAGGAGACTCTAGCCTGTCCATAAGACTGCGTCTCCGCCATGGAGTCTAAATCTAGTTCTTTCAGTTCTTCAAGAGGTTCCGTTTGAACTTTTATGTTCCATAGATATTAAGTTGTTATCTTGGAAAAGTTTCTTTTTTTGGTTTTCTTCATAAGATTATTTTTAATAAGAAGTTTAACCAGGATATTGTTGTTCCTTCTCTGTATATTGACGAAGGAACGTCAGTTAAATAATCTTAAAGTTCTACTTGCAAGCAACTAAGGATTTTAGACAAACCTCTTCCTCTTGTGTTGTCTATTCTGGTAAGAGGAGAGGTCAGAAAGCGACGGTTACCTCTCTTTCCTTTTGGCTGAAAAGCATCATCCGTTTGGCCTACGTGACTGCTGGCCAGCAGTTTCCTGATTCAATTACTGCTCATTCTTCCAGAGTAGTGGCTTCCACATGAGCTTTTAAAGACAAAGCTTCTCTTAAACAGATTTGTAAGGCAGCGACTTGTTCTTCGCTGCATACCTTTTCCAAATTTTACATAATTGATACTTTTGTTTCCTTGGAGGCTATTTTTGGGAGAAGGGTTTTACAAGCAGGGGTGCCTTCCGTTTTAAGGGGTACCTGCCTTGTTTCCTCCCTTAATCCGTGTCCTAAAGCTTTGGTATTGGTATCCCACAAGTAATGGATGAAGCCGTGGACTGGATACACCTTGCAAGAGAAAACAGAATTTATGCTTACCTGATAAATTACTTTCTCTTGCGGTGTATCCAGTCCACAGCCCGCCCTGGCATTTAAGTCAGGTAATAATTTTTTTGTTTAAACTACTGTCACCACTGCACCCTATGGTTTCTCCTTTTTCTTCCTAACCTTTGGTCGAATGACTGGGGGCTGGAGCTAGAGGGGGAGCTATATGGACAGCTCTGCTGTGTGCTCTCTTTGCCACTTCCTGTAGGGAAGGAGAATATCCCACAAGTAATGGATGAAGCCGTGGACTGGATACACCGCAAGAGAAAGTAATTTATCAGGTAAGCATAAATTCTGTTTTTCCAACAGCAGATAGCTAACTATTGTGCTACATGAACTCTGATCACAGAATTGGGGGAGTTATAAAATAAACTAACCTCTGGACTTTTGCTCAATTAACTCCCTCCTACCTTTTGGCATTTCACTGCCTAGCTCTCTCCTGTAACAAGTTAACAGGAGACCCCACTCGAGACTGACAAAGTTTAACTACTGCCTGTCTGCAGTTGTGGTCCATAACAACACCCCTGCTTCCTGACACCCATGGATTAGAAATTAGAGACCCTGTTGAGAAAGATGTTTCAACACACGGGGTTCGTTTTTCATCTTGCAGTCGAGGGAGCCGCTACCTATTGGTGTGACTCTCTGTCAGAAATGGTTGACGTGGAGACTCCCCTCGAGGAGATACAAGAAATCATTAGGGCCTTGAGGGTTGCTAATTCGTTTGTTTGTGATGCTAATATGCATATTATTCACTTGAATGCCAAGACATCAGGCTTTTCTGGAATAATTGTACCGGTACCCCTAGCAGAAAGAGGTCTAGGGTTCTATTCAAATCTCTTTGTGGTACCAAAGAAGGGCACGTTTCGCCCGATTCTGGACCTAAAGTGCTTAAACAAGTTTATGTTGGTTCCATTGTTCAAAATGGAGACGATAAGGTCTATACTGCCCCTAGTTCAAGAGGGTCTGTTTATGACTATGATAGACTTAAAGGATGCTTACCTTCATGTACCAATACACAAGGATCACTTCAGGTTCTTAAGGTTTGCCTTTCTGGATCAGCACTTGCAGTTTGTAGCTCTTCCCTTCGGGCTGGCTACTGCTCCAAGAATCTCCACGAAGGTTCTGGGAGCTCTTCTCGCTGTGGCGAGATCCAGAGGGATAGCAGCTGCTCCCTATCTGGACAACATCCTGGTTCAGGACCCATCCTACCAGGTGGCAGAGGAACATTTGAGAGCCCTTCTCCTTCTTCTGTAATCTCCTGGTTGGAAGGTAAACTCAGGAAAGAGTTCTCTGGTTCCCAGTACCAGAGTGGAGTTCCTGGGCTCAATAATAGACTCCATAGCCATGAAGATATTCCTAACAGACCAGAGACGTTGCAAGATTGTCTCCAGCTGTCTTGCCCTTCATTCCTCTCCAAGGCCATCAGTGGCCCAGTGCATGGAGGTGATTGGGCTCATGGTATCCACTATAGATGTCATTCCATTTGCCAGATTACATCTGAGGCCTCTTCAGCTGTGCATGCTGAGACAGTGGAACGGTGATCATTCGGACCTATCCCAACTGATCTCTCTGGACAACAGGTTGAGGGAATCTCTCTCTTGGTGGCTCTGTCCAGCTCAGCTGTCCCAGGGGACATCCTTCCTCAGACTATCTTGGGAGATTGTGACTACAGACGTGAGTCTCTCAGGTTGGGGTGCCAGGAAGGCACAGGGCAGGTGGAATCGGAAGGAGTCTCTTCTCCCGATCAACATCCTGGAGCTTCGGGCGATCTTAAACGCTTTGGAGGCTTGGTCTCTCCTGGCATCATCCAAGTTCATCAGATTTTAATCGGACAACATTACCTCTGTGGGTTAAATCAACCATCAGGGAGGAATGACCAGCTCCCTAGCTATGAGGGAAGTCTCTCGGATTCTGGAGTGGGCGGAGGCCCACGACTGCTCGCTATCAGTGACCCACATCCTGGTTGTGGACAACTGGGAAGCTGATATTCTCAGCAGACAGTCATTTAACCAGGTGAATGGTCTCCCCAAAGTGTTTGCGGAGATTTGCAACAGCTGGGGGACTCCGGTGATAGATCTCATGACGTCCAGACTCAACTTCAAACTACCCAGATACAGGTCACGGTCCAGGGATCCCCAGGCAGAACTAATAGATGCATTAGCAGTGCCCTGGTGATTCAACCTAGTTTGCTTATTTCCACTGTTACCACTTCTACCTTGTGTAGTGGTATGCATCAAACAGGAGCAAGCATCATCTATTCTGATTGCTCTGTCGTGGCCACGGAGGACGTGGTTTGAGGATCTAGTGGGGATGTCATTGTCCCCTCCGTGGAGGTTGCCCTGTTGCAGGGATCTGCTGGTACAGGGTCCCTTTGTGCATCAGAATCTAGATTCTCTGAGGCTGACTGCATGGAGATTGAATGCTTAGTCTTAGTCAGAAGAGGATTTTCTGAGAGGGTGATTGATACTCTCATTCAAACCAGAAAGTTGGTCACCCATCGCATCTATCATAAGGTTTGGAGATCCTACTTACTCTGCTGCGAATCTCGTGGATATTCCTGGCATAGGGTCAGGGTATCCAGAATTCTTTACTTCCTCCAGGATGGTTTGGAGAAGGTTCGCCAGTTCCCTAAAGGGACAGATTTTATGGAGCAGATTTGTAAGACAGCTACCTGGTCCTCCTTACACACTTTTACAAAGTTTTACAAATTTGACGTTTTTGCTTCGGCTAAAGCTGTTTTTGAAAGAAATGTTTTACAGGCTGTGGTGCCCTCAGATTAGAGTCCGCCTTTCCTTTTACCCTCCCGTTGTTCATTCAGTGTCCTCTAGAGCTTGTGTATTTGTTTTCCACAAGTAATGAATAAAGCCGCGGACTCTCCTCGTATTAGATGGAAAGCATAAATTATGCTTGCCTGATAATTTCAATTACATTGTTACGAGGAGAGTCCACGGCTCCCGCCCGGTTCTCCGTTGGGCCGACCTAAATTTATTTTGTGTTTCCTTCTGGCACCATTTATACCCTGATATTTCTCCTACTGTTCCTCATTCCCTCGGCAGAATGACTGGGGGATGAGAGGAGTGGGGGAGGTATTTAAGCCTTTGGCTGAAGTGTCTTTGCCTCCGCTTGGTGGCCAGGTTCTGTATTCCCACAAAATAATTAATGAAGCCGTGGACTCTCCTCGTAACAATGGAAATGACATTATCAGGTAAGCATAATTTATGTTTTTCTCCATTGGGCGGACCTAAATTTTGTTCTTCTGGCAACATTTATACCCTGATATTTCTCCTACTGTTCCTTGTTCCCTCGGCTGAATGACTGTGGGTATGAGGGGAGTGGGGAAGGTATTTATGATATGATATATTATATATATATATATATATATACATACATACACACTTACACACACACACACACAGTATATATGTGTATGCAGTCAGTTGCACTCTCACAAACACAATTCCTTGGTACCGGGGTGCAGCAACAACAAAAATAATCCAATATGAAGGAAAATGCACTCTCTGGAATTAAATCAATGTGATTTTATTGCGTAAACGTTTTTGGGGTCTTCACCCCTTCCTCAGACAAACAACAAGTGAACAGTAGTGTACCTATAAAGGTCCAGTAAACCCTCCCCCATAGCATGTGCTGCCAATCAGTAGACAGCATTCAAAACTGTCACAGCTGCAACAATTACCTCTAGTGAAATTAGATCATGTGATCTGACATGTGCAAAACAACAATAACGTGTCTGTGTCAACTTAACAACAGCAGCTGTGAACATATACAATACTTAGTAAACAAATAAAGTGTATCATAAAGTGATTTTATACATGAAACCCATACTGAAAATAAAGAGATATATGACTTTCCCACATATACTCAAAGGGACACTGAACCCACATTTTTACTTTCATGATTCAGATAGAGCATGCAATTTTTAAGCAATTTTCTAATTTACTCCTATTATCAATTTTTCTTTGTTCTCTTGCTATCTTTATTTGAAAAAGAAGGCATCTAAGCTAAGGAGACAGACAATTTTTGGTTCAGACAACACTGAACAGCACTTGCTGAATGGTGGGTACATTTAGCCACCAATCAGCAAGCACAACCCAGGTTATGGACCGGCTTTTCAAATAAAGATAACAAGAGAATGAAGAAAAAAATAATATGAGTAAATTAGAAAGTTGCTTAAAATTACATGCTCTATCTGAATTGCAAAAGAAAAAATTTGAGTTCAGTGTCCCTTCAAATACATAATAATGAGCCTTTGTGGATATTTAAATATCTATTTATTAGGAGTATCATATGTGTACTTCTAGTGTCATTTAGTCATTAACCCAATATTTACAGAAGTACATATATGATACTCCTTGAAAATAGATATGGAAAAGCTCATTGTTATGTATTTGAGTATATGTGGTGAAGTCATATATATCTTTATTTTGAGTATGGGTTTCATGTATAAAATCACTATATGATAAGCTTTAACATTTGTTCACTATGTATTGTATATGTTCACAACTGCTGCTGTTAAGTTGACATAGACACGTTGTTGTTTTGCACATGTTGTCAATCACATGATCTAATTTCACTAGAGGTAATTGTTGCAGCTGTTACAGTTTTGAATGCTGTCTACTGATTGGCAGCACGTGCTATGGGGGAGGGTTTACTGGACCCTTATAGGTACACTACTATTCACTTGTTGTTTGTCTGAGGAAGGGGTGAAGACCCCAAAAATGTTTACGCAATAAAATCACATTGATTTAATTCCAGAGGGGCATGGAATATATAAATGCCTCAAAATGCCTATAAATACACTCCACCACACCCACAATTCAGTTTTACAAACTTTGCCTCCTATGGAGGTGGTGAAGTAAGTTTGTGCTAGATTTCTACGTTGATATGCGCTTCTCAGCATGCTGAAGCCCGTTTCCTCTCAGAGTGCAGTGAATGACAGAGGGATGTGAAGGGAGTATTACCTATTGAATGCAATGGTCATCCTAACGGGGATCTATTTCATAGGTTCTCTGTTATCGGTCGTAGAGATTCATCTCCTACCTCCCTTTTCAGATCGACGATATACTCTTATATACCATTACCTCTGCTGATTCTCGTTTCAGTACTGGTTTGGCCATCTACTTTATGTAGATGAGTGTCTTTTGGTATGTTTTCCTTTATTAAGACACTCTCAGATATGGTTTGGCACTTTTAAATGTAAAGTTCTAAAAATAATATTTGTACTTATATTTGCCATGATTCAGTTTTATCAGTATATTTCCTTTTTGCAGACAGTCAGTTTCATTTTGGGAAATCACATATAAAAAAAAAAAAATTCTTACCTGATATTTTTCAAATTGACTATTTTCTAAATTGCGGGCTGTTAGGCTCATGGGTGCGCAAAATGCTATAATTTATTGCTTCATTCTTGGCGCGAGAATTACTTTTGTTGACGTATTTTCGTCATTTCCGGCGTCTTAATTGGAGCCGAGAATTTTCACGTAGTTCCGTCATCGTGTTTGTTGCAGATGTTTTTGGCGCCAAAAATATTTTGTCAGTTATGGGCGTCCTACTTGGCGCCAGACTTTTGACATTATTTAAGTCTTCATGTATTTTTGCTTCTGGTTTCCAGAGGCTTATTCTGTTTGCATTTTTTCCCATTCCTGAAACTGTCATATAAGGAAATTGATAATTTTGCTTTATATGTTATTTTTTCTCTTACATATTGCAAGATGTCTCAATCTGATCCTGTTTCAGAATCCACTATTGGAATCCTGCTGCCTGATGTCGGTTCTACCAAAGCTAAGTGCATTTGAAGTGAACTTGTGGTAACTGTTCCTCCGGCTGTAGTTTGTGATAGTTGTCATGACAAACTTTTACATGCAGAAAATATTTCCATTAGTAGTAATCCATTACCTGTTGTTATTCCTTCAACATCTAATGCTCAGGATATTCCTGTTAATGTGAGAGAATTTGTTTCTAATTCTATTCAGAAGGCTTTGTCTGTCATACCACCTTCTAATAAACGTAAAAGGTCTTTTAAAACTTCTCATAAAATTTATGAATTTTTAAATGATCGACAACATTCTGATTTATCTATCGCTGATGAGGATCTATCTGGTTCAGAAGATTCTGCCTCAGATATTGACACTGACAAATCTTCATACTTATTTAAAATGGAGTATATTCGTTCCTTATTGAAAGAGGTGTTGATTGCATTAGATATGGAGGATACTAGTCCTCTTGATATTAAAACTAGTAAACATTTAAATTCAGTTTTTAAACCTCATGTAGTTATTCCAGAGGTTTTTCCAGTTCCTGATGCTATTTCAGATGTAATTTCTAGGGAATGGAATAGACTGGGTACCTCTTTTACTCCTTCAAGGTTTAAGAAACTGTACCCTTTGCCGTCTGATAGATTGTAGTTTTGGCAAAAGATCCCCAAAGTTGATGGGGCCATCTCTACTCTTGCTAAACGTACTACTATTCCTACGGCAGATAGTACTTCTTTTAAAGATCCTTTAGATAGGAAACTTGAATCTTATCTAAGGAAAGCTTATTTATGTTCAGGTCATCTTCTTAGGCCTGCTATTTCTTTGGATGATGTTGCAGCTGCTTCAACTTTTTGGTTGGAAACTTTAGCGCAACAAGTATCAGATCATAATGTGTATAGCATTGTTAAGTTAATTCAACATGCTAATAATTTCATTTGTGATGCCATTTTCTTTCATGTAATTAGCAAGAGCCCATGAGCTAGTGACGTATGGGATATACATTCCTACCAGGAGGGGCAAAGTTTCCCAAACCTTAAAATGCCTATAAATACACCCCTCACCACACCCACAATTCAGTTTTTACAAACTTTGCCTCCTATGGAGGTGGTGAAGTAAGTTTGTGCTAGATTCTACGTTGATATGCGCTCCGCAGCAAGTTGGGGCCCAGTTTTCCTCTCAGCGTGCAGTGAATGTCAGAGGGATGTGAGGAGAGTATTGCCTATTTGAATTCAATGATCTCCTTCTACGGGGTCTATTTCATAGGTTCTCTGTTATCGGTCGTGGAGATTCATCTCTTACCTCCCTTTTCAGATCGACGATATACTCTTATATATATATATATACCATTACCTCTGCTGATTTTCATTTTAGTACTGGTTTGGCTTTCTACAAACATGTAGATGAGTGTCCTGGGGTAAGTAAGTCTTATTTTCTGTGACACTCTAAAGCTATGGTTGGGCACTTTTTTATAAAGTTCTAAATATATGTATTCAAACATTTATTTGCCTTGACTCAGGATGTTCAACATTCCTTTTTCTCCAACATAGGTGTGTCCGGTCCACGGCGTCATCCTTACTTGTGGGATATTCTCTTCCCCAACAGGAAATGGCAAAGAGCCCAGCAAAGCTGGTCACATGATCCCTCCTAGGCTCCGCCTACCCCAGTCATTCTCTTTGCCGTTGTACAGGCAACATCTCCACGGAGATGGCTTAGAGTTTTTTAGTGTTTAACTGTAGTTTTTATTATTCAATCAAGAGTTTGTTATTTTGAAATAGTGCTGGTATGTACTATTTACTCAGAAACAGAAAAGAGATGAAGATTTCTGTTTGTATGAGGAAAATGATTTTAGCAACCGTAACTAAAATCCATGGCTGTTCCACACAGGACTGTTGAGAGCAATTAACTTCAGTTGGGGGAACAGTGTGCAGTCTCTTGCTGCTTGAGGTATGACACATTCTAACAAGACGATGTAATGCTGGAAGCTGTCATTTTCCCTATGGGATCCGGTAAGCCATGTTTATTACGATCGTAAATAAGGGCTTCACAAGGGCTTATTAAGACTGTAGACTTTTCTGGGCTAAATCGATTCATTATTAACACATATTTAGCCTTGAGGAATCATTTTATCTGGGTATTTTGATATAATAATATCGGCAGGCACTGTATTAGACACCTTATTTCTTAGGGGCTTTCCCAAAGCATAAGCAGAGCCTCATTTTCGCGCCGGTGTGGCGCACTTGTTTTTGAGAGGCATGGCATGCAGTCGCATGTGAGGGAGCTCTGATACTTAGAAAAGACTTTCTGAAGGCGTCATTTGGTATCGTATTCCCCTTTGGGTTTGGTTGGGTCTCAGCAAAGCAGATACCAGGGACTGTAAAGGGGTTAAAGTTTTAAAGCTTCCAAATTTGGTGTGCAATACTTTTAAGGCTTTAAGACACTGTGGTGAAAATTTGGTGAATTTTGAACAATTCCTTCATGTTTTTTCGCAATTGCAGTAATAAAGTGTGTTCAGTTTAAAATTTAAAGTGACAGTAACGGTTTTATTTTAAAACGTTTTTTGTACTTTCTTATCAAGTTTATGCCTGTTTAACATGTCTGAACTACCAGATAGACTGTGTTCTGAATGTGGGGAAGCCAGAATTCCTATTCATTTAAATAAATGTGATTTATGTGATAATGACAATGATGCCCAAGATGATTCCTCAAGTGAGGGGAGTAAGCATGGTACTGCATCATTCCCTCCTTCGTCTACACGAGTCTTGCCCACTCAGGAGGCCCCTAGTACATCTAGCGCGCCAATACTCCTTACTATGCAACAATTAACGGCTGTAATGGATAATTCTGTCAAAAACATTTTAGCCAAAATGAACCCTTGTCAGCGTAAGCGTGGCTGCTCTGTTTTAGTTACTGAAGAGCATGACGACGCTGATATTAATATCTCTGAAGGGCCCCTAACCCAATCTGAGGGGGCCAGGGAGGTTTTGTCTGAGGGAGAAATTACTGATTCAGGGAACATTTCTCAACAGGCTGAACCTGATGTGATTGCATTTAAATTTAAGTTGGAACATCTCCGCATTTTGCTTAAGGAGGTATTATCCACTCTGGATGATTGTGAAAAGTTGGTCATCCCAGAGAAACTATGTAAAATGGACAAGTTCCTAGAGGTGCCGGGGCTCCCAGAAGCTTTTCCTATACCCAAGCGGGTGGCGGACATCGTCCCTCCCCCCATATTTAAAAAATTGTTTCCTATGGTCGACCCCAGAAAGGACTTATGGCAGACAGTCCCCAAGGTCGAGGGAGCGGTTTCTACTTTAAACAAACTCACCACTATACCCATAGAGGATAGTTGTGCTTTCAAAGATCCTATGGATAAAAAATTAGAAGGTTTGCTTAAAAAGATGTTTGTTCAGCAGGGTTACCTTCTACAACCAATTTCATGCATTGTCCCTGTCACTACAGCCGCATGTTTCTGGTTTGATGAACTGATAAAGGCGCTCGATAGTGATTCTCCTCCTTATGAGGAGATTATGGACAGAATCAATGCTCTCAAATTGGCTAATTCTTTCACCCTAGACGCCACTTTGCAATTGGCTAGGTTAGCGGCTAAGAATTCTGGGTTTGCTATTGTGGCGCGCAGAGCGCTTTGGTTGAAATCTTGGTCGGCTGATGCGTCTTCCAAGAACAAGCTACTAAACATTCCTTTCAAGGGGAAAACGCTGTTTGGCCCTGACTTGAAAGAGATTATCTCTGATATCACTGGGGGTAAGGGCCACGCCCTTCCTCAGGATCGGCCTTTCAAGGCAAAAAATAGACCTAATTTTCGTCCCTTTCGTAAAAACGGACCAGCCCAAAGTGCTACGTCCTCTAAGCAAGAGGGTAATACTTCTCAAGCCAAGCCAGCTTGGAGACCAATGCAAGGCTGGAACAAGGGAAAGCAGGCCAAGAAACCTGCCACTGCTACCAAGACAGCATGAAATATTGGCCCCCGATCCGGGACCGGATCTGGTGGGGGGCAGACTCTCTCTCTTCGCTCAGGCTTGGGCAAGAGATGTTCTGGATCCTTGGGCGCTAGAAATAGTCTCCCAGGGTTATCTTCTGGAATTCAAGGGACTTCCCCCAAGGGGGAGGTTCCACAGGTCTCAGTTGTCTTCAGACCACATAAAAAGACAGGCGTTCTTACATTGTGTAGAAGACCTGTTAAAAATGGGAGTGATTCATCCTGTTCCATTAAGAGAACAAGGGATGGGGTTCTACTCCAATCTGTTCATAGTTCCCAAAAAAGAGGGAACGTTCAGACCAATCTTAGATCTCAAGATCTTAAACAAGTTTCTCAAGGTTCCATCGTTCAAGATGGAAACCATTCGAACTATTCTTCCTTCCATCCAGGAAGGTCAATTCATGACCACGGTGGATTTAAAGGATGCGTATCTACATATTCCTATCCACAAGGAACATCATCGGTTCCTAAGGTTTGCATTCCTGGACAAACATTACCAGTTCGTGGCGCTTCCTTTCGGATTAGCCACTGCTCCAAGGATTTTCACAAAGGTACTAGGGTCCCTTCTAGCGGTGCTAAGACCAAGGGGCATTGCAGTAGTACCTTACCTGGACGACATTCTGATTCAAGCGTCGTCCCTTCCTCAAGCAAAGGCTCACACGGACATCGTCCTGGCCTTTCTCAGATCTCACGGCTGGAAAGTGAACGTGGAAAAGAGTTCTCTATCCCCGTCAACAAGGGTTCCCTTCTTGGGAACAATTATAGACTCCTTAGAAATGAGGATTTTTCTAACAGAGGCCAGAAAAACAAAACTTCTAGACTCTTGTCGGATACTTCATTCCGTTCCTCTTCCTTCCATAGCTCAGTGCATGGAAGTGATCGGGTTGATGGTAGCGGCAATGGACATAGTTCCTTTTGCGCGCATTCATCTAAGACCATTACAACTGTGCATGCTCAGTCAGTGGAATGGGGACTATACAGACTTGTCTCCAAAGATACAAGTAAATCAGAGGACCAGAGACTCACTCCGTTGGTGGCTGTCCCTGGACAACCTGTCACAAGGGATGACATTCCGCAGACCAGAGTGGGTCATTGTCACGACCGACGCCAGTCTGATGGGCTGGGGCGCGGTCTGGGGATCCCTGAAAGCTCAGGGTCTTTGGTCTCGGGAAGAATCTCTTCTACCGATAAATATTCTGGAACTGAGAGCGATATTCAATGCTCTCAAGGCTTGGCCTCAGCTAGCGAGGACCAAGTTCATACGGTTTCAATCAGACAACATGACGACTGTTGCGTACATCAACCATCAGGGGGGAACAAGGAGTTCCCTAGCGATGGAAGAAGTGACCAAAATCATTCTATGGGCGGAGTCTCACTCCTGCCACCTGTCTGCTATCCACATCCCAGGAGTGGAAAATTGGGAAGCGGATTTTCTGAGTCGTCAGACATTGCATCCGGGGGAGTGGGAACTCCATCCGGAAATCTTTGCCCAAGTCACTCAGCTGTGGGGCATTCCAGACATGGATCTAATGGCCTCTCGTCAGAACTTCAAAGTTCCTTGCTACGGGTCCAGATCCAGGGATCCCAAGGCGGCTCTAGTGGATGCACTAGTAGCACCTTGGACCTTCAAACTAGCTTATGTGTTCCCGCCGTTTCCTCTCATCCCCAGGCTGGTAGCCAGGATCAATCAGGAGAGGGCGTCGGTGATCTTGATAGCTCCTGCGTGGCCACGCAGGACTTGGTATGCAGATCTGGTGAATATGTCATCGGCTCCACCTTGGAAGCTACCTTTGAGACGAGACCTTCTTGTTCAGGGTCCGTTCGAACATCCGAATCTGGTTTCACTCCAGCTGACTGCTTGGAGATTGAACGCTTGATTTTATCGAAGCGAGGATTCTCAGATTCTGTTATCGATACTCTTGTTCAGGCCAGAAAGCCTGTAACTCGAAAGATTTACCACAAGATTTGGAAAAAATATATCTGTTGGTGTGAATCTAAAGGATTCCCTTGGGACAAGGTTAAGATTCCTAGGATTCTATCCTTCCTTCAAGAAGGATTGGAAAAAGGATTATCTGCAAGTTCCCTGAAGGGACAGATTTCCGCCTTGTCGGTATTACTTCACAAAAAGCTGGCAGCTGTGCCAGATGTTCAAGCCTTTGTTCAGGCTCTGGTTAGAATCAAGCCTGTTTACAAACCTTTGACTCCTCCTTGGAGTCTCAATTTAGTTCTTTCAGTTCTTCAGGGGGTTCCGTTTGAACCCTTGCATTCCGTTGATATTAAATTATTATCTTGGAAAGTTTTGTTTTTGGTTGCAATTTCTTCTGCTAGAAGAGTTTCAGAATTATCTGCTCTGCAGTGTTCTCCTCCTTATCTGGTGTTCCATGCAGATAAGGTGGTTTTGCGTACTAAACCTGGTTTTCTTCCGAAAGTTGTTTCTAACAAAAACATTAACCAGGAGATTATCGTACCTTCTCTGTGTCCGAAACCAGTTTCAAAGAAGGAACGTTTGTTGCACAATTTGGATGTTGTTCGCGCTCTAAAATTCTATTTAGATGCTACAAAGGATTTTAGACAAACATCTTCCTTGTTTGTTGTTTATTCCGGTAAAGGGAGAGGTCAAAAAGCAACTTCTACCTCTCTCTCTTTTTGGATTAAAAGCATCATCAGATTGGCTTACGAGACTGCCGGACGGCAGCCTCCCGAAAGAATCACAGCTCATTCCACTAGGGCTGTGGCTTCCACATGGGCCTTCAAGAACGAGGCTTCTGTTGATCAGATATGTAGGGCAGCGACTTGGTCTTCACTGCACACTTTTACCAAATTTTACAAGTTTGATACTTTTGCTTCTTCTGAGGCTATTTTTGGGAGAAAGGTTTTGCAAGCCGTGGTGCCTTCCATTTAGGTGACCTGATTTGCTCCCTCCCTTCATCCGTGTCCTAAAGCTTTGGTATTGGTTCCCACAAGTAAGGATGACGCCGTGGACCGGACACACCTATGTTGGAGAAAACAGAATTTATGTTTACCTGATAAATTACTTTCTCCAACGGTGTGTCCGGTCCACGGCCCGCCCTGGTTTTTTTAATCAGGTCTGATATTTTATTTTCTTTAACTACAGTCACCACGGTACCATATGGTTTCTCCTATGCAAATATTCCTCCTTAACGTCGGTCGAATGACTGGGGTAGGCGGAGCCTAGGAGGGATCATGTGACCAGCTTTGCTGGGCTCTTTGCCATTTCCTGTTGGGGAAGAGAATATCCCACAAGTAAGGATGACGCCGTGGACCGGACACACCGTTGGAGAAAGTAATTTATCAGGTAAACATAAATTCTGTTTTTTCAGACAGTCAGTTTCATATTTGGGATAATGCATTTGAATCAATCATTTTTTCTTACCTTAAAAAATTTGACTTTTTCCCTGTGGGCTGTTAGGCTCGCGGGGGCTGAAAATGCTTCATTTTATTGCGTCATTCTTGGCGCGGACTTTTTTGGCGCAAAAAATATTTTCTGTTTTCGGCGTCATACGTGTCGCCGGAAGTTGCGTCATTTTTTTGACGTTCTTTTGCGCCAAAAGTGTCGGCGTTCCGGATGTGGCGTCATTTTTGGCGCCAAAAGCATTTAGGCGCCAAATAATGTGGGCGTCTTATTTGGCGCTAAAAAATGGGCGTCGCTTTTGTCTCCACATTATTTAAGTCTCATTATTTATTGCTTCTGGTTGCTAGAAGCTTGTTCACTGGCATTTCTTTCCCATTCCTGAAACTGTCATTTAAGGAATTTGATCAATTTTGCTTTATATGTTGTTTTTTCTATTACATATTGCAAGATGTTCCACGTTGCAACTGAGTCAGAAGATACTTCAGGAAAATCACTGCCCGGTGCTGGAGCTACCAAGCTAAGTGTATCTGCTATAAATTTTTGGTATCTGTTTCTCCAGCTGTTGTTTGTATTGCATGTCATGACAAACTTATTAATGCAGTTAAAATTTCCTTTAGTACTGTTACATTACCTGTTGCTGTTCCGTCAACATTTAATTTTCAGAGTGTTCCTGATAACATAAGAGATTTTATTTTTTAAATCCATTAAGAAGGCTATGTCTGTTATTTCTCCTTCTAGTTTACATAAGTCTTTTAAAACTTCTCTTTTTTCAGATGAATTTTTAAATGAACATCATCATTCTGATACTGATAATGGTTCTTCTGGTTCAGAGGTTTCTGTCTCAGAGGTTGATGCTGATAAATCTTTGTATTTGTTCAAGATGGAATTTATTCGTTCTTTATTTAAAGAAGTATTAATTGCATTAGAAATAGAGGATTCTGGTCCTCTTGATACTAAATCTAAACGTTTAAATAAGGTTTTTAAATCTCCTGTAGTTATTCCAGAAGTGTTTAATCTCCCTGATGCTATTTCTGAAGTAATTTCCAGGGAATGGAATAATTTGGGTAATTATTTTACTCCTTCTAAACGTTTAAGCAATTATATCCTGTGCCATCTGACAGATTAGAGTTTTTTGGGACAAAATCCCTAAGGTTATGGGGCTGTCTCTACTCCTGCTAAATGTACTTACGGCAGATAGTACTTCATTTAAGGATCCTTTAGATAGGAAAATTTAATCCTTTCTAAGAAAAGCTTACTTATGTTCAGGTAATCTTCTTAGACCTGCTATATTTTTAGCGGATGTTGCTGCAGCTTCAACTTTTTTTGTTAGAAGCTTTAGCGCAACAAGTAACAGATCATAATTTTATAGCATTATTATTATTATTCTATAACATGCTAATAATTTTATTGGTGATACCATCTTTTGATATCATTAGAGTTGATGTCAGGTATATGTCTCTAGCTATTTTAGCTAGAAAAGCTTTATGGATTAATCTTGGAATGCCGATATGTCTTCTAAGTCAACTTTGCTTTCCCTTTCTTTCCAGGGTAATCAATTATTATCTCAACTGTTTCTGGAAGGAAGGGAACTTTTTTACCAAAGGATAAAAAATCTAAGGTAAATTTAGGTCTAATAATCATTTTCGTTCCTTTCCTCACAACAAGGAACAAAAGCCTGATCCTTCATCCTCAGGAGCGGTATCAGTATGGAAACTATTTCCAGTTTGGAATATATCCAAGCCTTATAGAAACATATAGCCAGCTCCTAAGTACCCATGAAGGTGCGGCCCTTATTCCAGCTCAGCTGGTATGGGGCAGATTACGTTTTCTTCAAAGAAATTTGTATCAATTCCGTTCTCAATCTCTGTTTTCAGAACATTGTTTCAGAAAGGTACAGAATTGGCTTCAAGTTAAGGCCTCCTGCTAAGAGATTTTTTTCTTTCCCGTGTCCCAGTTAACACAGCAAAGGCTCAGCATTTCTGAAATGTGTTTCAGATCTAGAGTTGGCTGGAGTAATTATGCCAGTTCCAGTTCTGGAACAGGGGCTGGGGTTTTATTTTATCTCTTCATTGTACCAAAGAAGGTCAATTCCTTCAGACCAGTTTCGCATCTATCAATATTGAATCGTTATGTAAGGATACCAACATTCAAGATGGTTACTGTAGGACTATCCTGCCTTTTTTTTAGCAAGGGCATTATATGTCTACAATAGATTTACAGGATGCGTATCTGCATATTCCGATTCATCCAGATCACTTTTAGTTTCTGAGATTCTCTTTTTAGACAAGCATTACCAGTTTTGTGGCTCTACCGTTTGGCCTAGCCTCAGTTCCAATAATTTTTTTCAAAGGTTCTCGGTGCCCTTCTTTCTGTAATCAGAGAACAGGGTTTTGGTATTTCCTTATTTGGACGATATCTTGGTACTTGCTCAGTCTTCTCATTTTCGAAGAATCTCATACGAATCGACTTGTGTTGTTTCTTCAAGTTCATGGTTGGAGGATCAATTTACCAATCAGTTCATTGATTCCTCAGACAAGGGTAACCTTTTTAGGTTTCTAGATAGATTCAGTGTCTATGACTCTGTCCTTGTCAGACAAGAGAAGTTTAACATTGATATCAGCTTGTCAAAACCTTCAGTCACAATCATTCCCTTTGGTAGCCTTATGCATGGAAATTTTAGGTCTTAGGACTGCCGCATCAGATGCGATCTCCTTTGCTCGTTTTCACATGCGACCTCTTCAGCTCTGTATGCTGAACCAATGGTGCAGGGATTACTCAAAGATATCTCAATTAATATCTTTAAACCGATTATACGACACTCTCTGACATGGTGGACAGATCACCATCGTTTAGTTCAGGGGGCTTCTTTGTTCTTCCGACCTGGACTATAATCTCAACAGATGCAAGTCTTACAGGTTGGGGAGCTGTGTGGGGGTATCTGATGGCACAAGGGGTTTGGGAATCTCAGGAGGTGAGATTTCCGATCAATATTTTGGAACTCCGTGCAATTTTCAGAGCTCTTCAGTCTTGGCTTCTTCTGAAGAGAGAGTTGTTCATTTGTTTTCAGATAGACAATGTCACAACTGTGGCATACATCAATCATCAAGGAGGGACTCACAGTCCTCTGGCTATGAAAGAAGTATCTCGAATTTTGGTTTGGGCGGAATCCAGCTCCTGTCTAATCTCTGCGGTTCATATCCCAGGTATGGACAATTGGAAAGCGGATTATCTCAGTCGCCAAACGTTGCACCTGGGCGAATGGTCTCTTCACCCAGAGGTATTTCCTCAGATTGTTCAAATGTGGGATCTCCCAGAAATAGATCTGATGGCTTCTCATCTAAACAAGAAACTTCCCTGGTATCTGTCCGGATCCCGGGATCCTCGGGCGGAGGCAGTGGATGCATTATCTCTTCCTTACATGTGTCATCCTGCCTATATCTTTCTGCCTCTAGTTCTTCTTCCAAGGGTATTCTCCAATATTCTAAAGGAATGCTCGTTTGTCCTGCTGGTAGCTCCAGCATGGCCTCACAGGTTTTGGTATGCGGATCTTGTCCGGATGGCCTCTTGCCAGCTGTGGACTCTTCCGTTAAGACCAGTCTTTCTGTCTCAAGGTTCTTTTTTCCATCAGGATCTCAAAACCTTAATTTTAAGGTATGGAGTTTGAACGCTTGATTCTTGGTCAAAGAGGTTTCTCTGACTCTGTGATTGATACTATGTGACAGGCTCGTAAATCTGTATCTAGAGAGATATATTATAGAGTCTGGAAGACTTTTTATTTCTTAGTGTCTTTCTCATCTTTTTTCTTGGCATTCTTTTTGAATACCGAGAATTTTACAGTTTCTTCAGGATGGTTTAGATAAAGGTTTGTCCGCAAGTTCCTTGACAGACAAATCTCTGCTCTTTCTGTTCTTTTTCACAGAAGGATTGCTAATCTTTCTGATATTCATTGTTTTGTACAACCTTTGGTTCGTATAAAACCTGTCATTAAGTCAATTTCTCCTCCTTGGAGTTTGAATTTGGTTCTGGGGGCTCTTCAAGCTCCTCCTTTTGAACCCATGCATTCTTTGGTCGTTATATTACTTTCTTGGAAAGTTTTGTTTCTTTTGGCCATCTCTTCTGCCAGAAGAGTCTCTGAATTATCTATTGAATTGAATTTTTTGTGAGTCTCCTTTTCTGATTTTGCATCAGGATAAGGCGGTGCTGCGAACTTCTTTTGAATTTTTACCTAAGGTTGTGAATTCTAACAACATTAGTAGAGAAATTGTGGTTCCTTCATTATGTCCTAATCCTATGAATTCTAAGGAGAAATCATTGCATTCTTTGGATGCTGTTAGAGCTTTGTAATATTATGTTGAAGCTACTAAGTCTTTCGAAAGACTTCTAGTCTATTTGTCATCTTTTCTTTGGCATCTTGGTTGAAATCTTTATTTCATCATGCCTATGTTGAGTCGGGTAACACTCCGCCTCAAAGGATTACAGCTCATTCTACTAGGTCAGTTTCTACTTCCTGGGCGTTTAGGAATGAAGCTTCGGTTGATCAGATTTGCAAAGCAGCAACTTGGTCCTCTTTGCATACTTTTACTAAATTCTACCATTTTGATGTGTTTTCTTCTTCTGAAGCAGTTTTTGGTAGAAACGTACTTCAGGCAGTGGTTTCAGTTTGAATCTTCTGCTTATGTTTTTCCATTAAAATTTTATTCTGGGTGTGGATTATTTTCAGCAGGAATTGGCTGTCTTTATTTCTCCAACATAGGTGTGTCCGGTCCACGGCGTCATCCTTACTTGTGGGATATTCTCTTCCCCAACAGGAAATGGCAAAGAGCCCAGCAAAGCTGGTCACATGATCCCTCCTAGGCTCCGCCTTCCCCAGTCATTCTCTTTGCCGTTGTACAGGCAACATCTCCACGGAGATGGCTTAGAGTTTTTTGGTGTTTAAATGTAGTTTTTATTCTTCAATCAAGAGTTTGTTATTTTAAAATAGTGCTGGTATGTACTATTTACTCTGAAACAGAAAAGAGATGAAGATTTCTGTTTGTAAGAGGAAAATGATTTTAGCAACCGTTACTAAAATCGATGGCTGTTTCCACACAGGACTGTTGAGAGGAATTAACTTCAGTTGGGGGAAACAGTGAGCAGACTTTTACTGCTTGAGGTATGACACATTTCTAACAAGACTTGGTAATGCTGGAAGCTGTCATTTTCCCTATGGGATCCGGTAAGCCATTTTTATTAAATAAGAATAAAGGGCTTCACAAGGGCTTAAAGACTGGTAGACATTTTTCTGGGCTAAAACGATTGATTTATAAGCATTTTTAATAGTTTATAGCTTTGAGGAGTTATTTTATTCTTGGGAATTATGTTAAATAACCGGCAGGCACTGTATTGGACACCTTTTTCACTGGGGGCCTTCTCTAATCATAGGCAGAGCCTCATTTTCGCGCCTCTATTGCGCAGTTGTTTTTGGGAAGCAAGGCATGCAGATGCATGTGTGAGGAGCTCAGATACATAGAAAAAGCTTACTGAAGGCGTCATTTGGTATCGTATTCCCCTCTGGGCTTGGTTGGGTCTCAGCAAAGCAGATACCAGGGACTGTATAGGGGTTAAATATAAAAACGGCTCCGGTTCCGTTATTTTAAGAGTTAAAGCTTTCAAATTTGGTGTGCAATACTTTTAAGGCTTTAAGACACTGTGGTGAAATTTTGGTGAATTTTGAACAATTCCTTCATACTTTTTCACATTTTCAGTAATAAAGTGTGTTCAGTTTAAAATTTAAAGTGACAGTAACGGTTTTATTTTAAAACGTTTTTTGTACTTTGTTATCAAGTTTTTGCCTGTTTAACATGTCTGAACTATCAGATAGACTATGTTCTGTGTGTGAGGAAGCCAAGGTTCCTTCTCATTTAAATAGATGTGATGTATGTGACACAAAATTTAGAGAAAATGATGCCCAAGATGATTCCTCAAGTGAGGGGAGTAAGCATGGTACTGCATCATCCCCTCCTTCGTCTACGCCAGTCTTGCCCACACAGGAGGCCCCTAGTACATCTAGTGCGCCAATACTCCTTACTATGCAACAATTAACGGCTGTTATGGATAATTCTATCAAAAACATTTTAGCCAAAATGCCCACTTATCAGCGAAAGCGCGACTGCTCTGTTTTAGAAAATACCGAAGAGCATGAGGACGCTGATGATAATGGTTCTGAAATGCCCCTACACCAGTCTGAGGGGGCCAGGGAGGTTTTGTCTGAGGGAGAAATTTCAGATTCAGGGAAAATTTCTCAACAAGCTGAACCTGATGTGATTACATTCAAATTTTAAGTTCCTAGAGGTCCCGGGGCCCCCCGAAGCTTTTCCTATACCCAAGCGGGTGGCGGACATTGTAAACAAAGAATGGGAAAGGCCCGGCATACCTTTTGTCCCTCCCCCTATATTTAAGAAATTGTTTCCTATGGTCGACCCCAGAAAGGACTTATGGCAGACAGTCCCCAAGGTCGAGGGGGCGGTTTCTACTCTAAACAAACGCACTACTATCCCTATAGAAGATAGTTGTGCTTTCAAAGATCCTATGGATAAAAAATTAGAGGGTTTGCTTAAAAAGATGTTTGTTCAGCAAGGTTACCTTCTACAACCAATTTCATGCATTGTTCCTGTCACTACAGCAGCGTGTTTCTGGTTCGATGAACTAGAAAAGTCGCTCAATAAAGATTCTTCTTATGAGGAGATTATGGACAGAATTCATGCTCTTAAATTGGCTAATTCTTTTACTTTAGACGCCACTTTGCAATTGGCTAGATTAGCAGCGAAAAATTCGGGGTTTGCTATTGTGGCGCGCAGAGCGCTTTGGCTAAAATCTTGGTCAGCGGATGCGTCTTCCAAGAACAAATTGCTTAACATACCTTTCAAGGGGAAAACGCTGTTTGGCCCTGACTTGAAAGAGATTATTTCAGATATCACTGGGGGTAAGGGCCACGCCCTTCCTCAGGATAGGTCTTTCAAGGCTAAAAATAAACCACATTTTCGTCCCTTTCGCAGAAACGGACCAGCCCCAAGTTCTACATCCTCTAAGCAAGAGGGTAATACTTCTCAAACCAAGCCAGCCTGGAGGCCAATGCAAGGCTGGAACAAAGGTAAGCAGGCCAAGAAACCTGCCACTGCTACCAAGACAGCATGAGATGTTGGCCCCCGATCCGGGACCGGATCTGGTGGGGGGCAGACTTTCTCTCTTCGCTCAGGCTTGGGCAAGAGATGTTCTGGATCCTTGGGCGCTAGAAATAGTCTCCCAAGGTTATCTTCTGGAATTCAAGGAGCTACCCCCAAGGGGGAGGTTCCACAGGTCTCAATTGTCTTCAGACCACATAAAAAGACAGGCATTCTTACATTGTGTAGAAGACCTGTTAAAAATGGGAGTGATTCATCCTGTTCCATTAGGAGAACAAGGGATGGGATTCTACTCCAATCTGTTCATAGTTCCCAAAAAAGAGGGAACATTCAGACCAATCTTAGATCTCAAGATCCTAAACAAATTTCTCAAGGTTCCATCGTTCAAAATGGAAACCATTCGGACAATTCTTCCTACCATCCAGGAAGGTCAATTCATGACCACGGTGGATTTAAAGGATGCGTATCTACATATTCCTATCCACAAGGAACATCATCGGTTCCTAAGGTTCGCCTTTCTGGACAAGCATTACCAGTTTGTGGCACTTCCATTCGGATTAGCCACTGCTCCACGAATTTTCACAAAGGTACTAGGGTCCCTTCTAGCGGTGCTAAGACCAAGGGGCATTGCAGTAGTACCTTACTTGGACGACATACTGATTCAAGCGTCGTCTCTACCTCAAGCAAAGGCTCATACGGACATTGTCCTGGCCTTTCTCAGATCTCACGGGTGGAAAGTGAACGTAGAAAAAAGTTCTCTATCTCCGTCAACAAGAGTTCCCTTCTTGGGAACAATAATAGACTCCTTAGAAATGAGGATTTTTCTGACAGAAGCCAGAAAATCAAAACTTCTAAGCGCTTGTCAAGTACTTCATTCTGTTCTTCTTCCTTCCATAGCGCAGTGCATGGAAGTAATAGGTTTGATGGTCGCGGCAATGGACATAGTTCCTTTTGCGCGAATTCATCTAAGACCATTACAACTGTGCATGCTCAGTCAGTGGAATGGGGATTATAAAGACTTGTCTCCGACGATACAAGTAGATCAGAGGACCAGAGATTCACTCCGTTGGTGGCTGACCCTGGACAACCTGTCACAAGGGATGAGCTTCCGCAGACCAGAGTGGGTCATTGTCACGACCGACGCCAGTCTGGTGGGCTGGGGCGCGGTCTGGGAACCCCTGAAAGCTCAGGGTCTTTGGTCTCGGGAAGAATCTCTTCTCCCGATAAATATTCTGGAACTAAGAGCGATATTCAATGCTCTCAAGGCTTGGCCTCAGCTAGCAAAGGCCAAATTCATACGGTTTCAATCAGACAACATGACGACTGTTGCGTATATCAACCATCAGGGGGGAACAAGGAGTTCCCTGGCGATGGAAGAAGTGACCAAAATAATTCAATGGGCGGAGACTCACTCCTGCCACTTGTCTGCAATCCACATCCCAGGAGTGGAAAATTGGGAAGCGGATTTTCTGAGTCGTCAGACATTTCATCCGGGGGAGTGGGAACTCCATCCGGAAATCTTTGCCCAAATAATTCAATTGTGGGGCATTCCAGACATGGATCTGATGGCGTCTCGTCAGAACTTCAAGGTTCCTTGCTACGGGTCCAGATCCAGGGATCCCAAGGCGACTCTAGTGGATGCACTAGTAGCACCTTGGAGATTCAACCTAGCTTATGTGTTCCCACCATTTCCTCTCATTCCCAGGCTGGTAGCCAGGATCAAACAGGAGAGGGTATCGGTGATCTTGATAGCTCCTGCGTGGCCACGCAGGACTTGGTATGCAGATCTGGTGAATATGTCATCGGCTCCACCATGGAAGCTACCTTTGAGACAGGACCTTCTTGTTCAAGGTCCGTTCGAACATCCGAATCTGGCCTCACTCCAACTGACTGCTTGGAGATTGAACGCTTGATTTTATCAAAGCGAGGGTTCTCAGATTCTGTCATTGATACTCTTGTTCAGGCCAGAAAGCCTGTAACTAGAAAAATCTACCATAAAATATGGAAAAAATATATCTGTTGGTGTGAATCTAAAGGATTCCCATGGAACAAGATAAAAATTCCTAAGATTCTATCCTTTCTTCAAGAAGGTTTGGAGAAAGGATTATCTGCAAGTTCTTTGAAGGGACAGATTTCTGCTTTATCTGTTTTACTTCACAAAAAGCTGGCGGCTGTGCCAGATGTTCAAGCTTTTGTTCAGGCTCTGGTTAGAATCAAGCCTGTTTACAAACCTTTGACTCCTCCTTGGAGTCTTAATTTAGTTCTTTCAGTTCTTCAGGGGGTTCCGTTTGAACCCCTACATTCCGTTGATATCAAGTTATTATCTTGGAAAGTTTTGTTTTTGGTTGCAATTTCTTCTGCTAGAAGAGGTTCTCCTCCTTATCTGGTGTTCCATGCAGATAAGGTGGTTTTGCGTACTAAACCTGGTTTTCTTCCGAAAGTTGTTTCTAACAAAAATATTAACCAGGAGATAGTCGTGCCTTCTTTGTGTCCGAATCCAGTTTCAAAGAAGGAACGTTTGTTGCACAATTTGGATGTAGTTCGTGCTCTAAAATTCTATTTAGAGGCTACAAAGGATTTCAGACAAACATCTTCCTTGTTTGTTGTTTATTCTGGTAAAAGGAGAGGTCAAAAAGCAACTTCTACCTCTCTCTCTTTTTGGCTTAAAAGCATCATCAGATTGGCTTATGAGACTGCCGGACGGCAGCCTCCTGAAAGAATCACAGCTCATTCCACTAGGGCCGTGGCTTCCACATGGGCCTTCAAGAACGAGGCTTCTGTTGATCAGATATGTAAGGCAGCGACTTGGTCTTCACTGCACACTTTTACCAAATTTTACAAATTTGATACTTTTGCTTCTTCTGAGGCTATTTTTGGGAGAAAGGTTTTGCAAGCCGTGGTGCCTTCCATCTAGGTGACCTGATTTGCTCCCTCCCATCATCCGTGTCCTAAAGCTTTGGTATTGGTTCCCACAAGTAAGGATGACGCCGTGGACCGGACACACCTATGTTGGAGAAAACAGAATTTATGTTTACCTGATAAATTACTTTCTCCAACGGTGTGTCCGGTCCACGGCCCGCCCTGGTTTTTTAATCAGGTCTGATGATTTATTTTCTTTAACTACAGTCACCACGGTATCATATGATTTCTCCTATGCAAATATTCCTCCTTTACGTCGGTCGAATGACTGGGGAAGGCGGAGCCTAGGAGGGATCATGTGACCAGCTTTGCTGGGCTCTTTGCCATTTCCTGTTGGGGAAGAGAATATCCCACAAGTAAGGATGACGCCGTGGACCGGACACACCGTTGGAGAAAGTAATTTATCAGGTAAACATAAATTCTGTTTTTATCCCTCCCTCTCTAGTGACTCTTGCGTGGAAAGATCCACATCTTGGGTAATCATTATCCCATACGTCACTAGCTCATGGACTCTTGCTAATTACATGAAAGAAAACATAATTTATGTAAGAACTTACCTGATAAATTCATTTCTTTCATATTAGCAAGAGTCCATGAGGCCCGCCCTTTTTTGTGGTGGTTTTGATTTTTTTGTATAAAGCACAATTATTCCAATTCCTTATTTTATATGCTTTCGCATTTTTTTCTTATCACCCCACTTCTTGGCTATTCGTTAAACTGAATTGTGGGTGTGGTGAGGGGTGTATTTATAGGCATTTTAAGGTTTGGGAAACTTTGCCCCTCCTGGTAGGAATGTATATCCCATACGTCACTAGCTCATGGACTCTTGCTAATATGAAAGAAATGAATTTATCAGGTAAGTTCTTACATAAATTATGTTTTTTATATCATCAGATTTGATGTCAGATATATGTCTTTAGCTATATTAGCTAGAAGAGCTTTATGGCTTAAATCTTGGAATGCTGATATGACTTCTAAATCAACGTTGCTATCTCTCTCTTTCCAAGGTAATAAATTATTTGGTTCTCAGTTGGATTCAATTATTTCAATTCTCACTAGGGGGAAGGGAGCTTTTTTTGCCTCAGGATAAAAAAAATCTAAGGGTAAATTTAAGGCTGCTAACCATTTCTTTCATGTAATTAGCAAGAGTCCATGAGCTAGTGACGTATGGGATATACATTCCTACCAGGAGGGGCAAAGTTTCCCAAACCTTAAAATGCCTATAAATACACCCCTCACCACACCCACAAATCAGTTTTACAAACTTTGCCTCCTATGGAGGTGGTGAAGTAAGTTTGTGCTAGATTCTACGTTGATGTGCGCTCCGCAGCAGGTTGGAGCCCGGTTTTCCTCTCAGCGTGCAGTGAATGTCAGAGGGATGTGAGGAGAGTATTGCCTATTTGAATGCAATGATCTCCTTCTACGGGGTCTATTTCATAGGTTCTCTGTTATCGGTCGTGGAGATTCATCTCTTACCTCCCTTTTCAGATCGACGATATACTCTTATATATATACCATTACCTCTGCTGATTTTCGTTTCAGTACTGGTTTGGCTTTCTACAACATGTAGATGAGTGTCCTGGGGTAAGTAAGTAAGCTTATTTTCTGTGACACTCTAAGCTATGGTTAGGCACTTTTTTATAAAGTTCTAAATATATGTATTCAAACATTTATTTGCCTTGACTCAGGATGTTCAACATTCCTTATTTTCAGACAGTCAGTTTCATATTTGGGATAATGCATTTGAATCAATAATTTTTTCTTACCTTAAAAAATTTGACTTTTTCCCTGTGGGCTGTTAGGCTCGCGGGGGCTGAAAATGCTTCATTTTATTGTGTCATTCTTGGCGCTGACTTTTTTGGCGCAAAATTTTTTTTCTGTTTCCGGCGTCATACGTGTCGCCGGAAGTTGCGTCATTTTTTGACGTTTTTTTGCGTCAAAGGTGTCGGCGTTCCGGATGTGGCGTCATTTTTGGTGCCAAAAGCATTTAGGCGCTAAATAATGTGGGCGTCTTATTTGGCGCTAAAAAATATGGGCGTCATTTTTGTCTCCACATTATTTAAGTCTCATTATTTATTGCTTCTGGTTGCTAGAAGCTTGTTCACTGGCATTTTTTTCCCATTCCTGAAACTGTCATTTAAGGAATTTGATCAATTTTGCTTTATATGTTGTTTTTTCTATTACATATTGCAAGATGTTCCACGTTGCAACTGAGTCAGAAGATACTTCAGGAAAATTGCTGCCCGGTGCTGGAGCTACCAAGCTAAGTGTATCTGCTATAAACTTTTGGTATCTGTTTCTCCAGCTGTTGTTTGTATTGCATGTCATGACAAACTTGTTAATGCAGATAAAATTTCCTTTAGTACTGTTACATTACCTGTTGCTGTTCCGTCAACATCTAATTCTCAGAGTGTTCCTGATAACATAAGAGATTTTATTTTTAAATCCATTAAGAAGGCTATGTCTGTTATTTCTTTCATGTAATTAACAAGAGTCCATGAGCTAGTGACGTATGGGATATACATTCCTACCAGGAGGGGCAAAGTTTCCCAAACCTTAAAATGCCTATAAATACACCCCTCACCACACCCACAAATCAGTTTTACAAACTTTGCCTCCAAGGGAGGTGGTGAAGTAAGTTTGTGCTAGATTCTACGTTGATATGCGCTCCGCAGCAAGTTGGAGCCCGGTTTTCCTCTCAGCGTGCAGTGAATGTCAGAGGGATGTGAGGAGAGTATTGCCTATTGAATGCAGTGATCTCCTTCTACGGGGTCTATTTCATAAGGTTCTCTGTTATCGGTCGTAGAGATTCATCTCTTACCTCCCTTTTCAGATCGACGATATACTCTTATATTTACCATTTCCTCTACTGATTCTCGTTTCAGTACTGGTTTGGCTTTCTACAAACATGTAGATGAGTGTCCTGGGGTAAGTAAGTCTTATTTTCTGTGACACTCTAAGCTATGGTTGGGCACTTTATTTATAAAGTTCTAAATATATGTATTCAAACATTTATTTGCCTTGACTCAGAATGTTCAACTTTCCTTATTTCCAGACAGTCAGTTTCATATTTGGGATTATGCTTTAATTATCATATTTTTTCTTACCTCAAAAATTTGACTTTTTCCCTGTGGGCTGTTAGGCTCGCGGGGGCTGAAAATGCTTCATTTTATTGCGTCATTTTTGGCGCGGACTTTTTTGGCGCAAAAATTCATTTCCGTTTCCGGCGTCATACGTGTCGCCGGAAGTTGCGTCATTTTTTGACGTTATTTTGCGCCAAAAATGTCGGCGTTCCGGATGTTGCGTCATTTTTGGCGCAAAAAAGCATTTAGGCGCCAAATAATGTGGGCGTCTTTTTTGGCGCCAAAAAATATGGGCGTCGCTTTTGTCTCCACATTATTTCAGTCTCATTTTTCATTTGCTTCTGGTTGCTAGAAGCTTGATGTTTGGCATTTTTTTCCCATTCCTGAAACTGTCTTATAAGGAATTTGATCTATTTTGCTTTATATGTTGTTTTTTCTCTTACATATTGCAAGATGTCTCACGTTGCATCTGAGCCAGAAGATACTACAGGAAAACCTCTGCCTGCTGGATCTACCAAAGCTAAGTGTATCTGCTGTAAACTTTTGGTAGCTATTCCTCCAGCTGTTGTTTGTATTAAATGTCATGACAAACTTGTTAATGCAGATAATATTTCCTTTAGTGATGTACCATTGCCTGTTGCAGTTCCCTCAACATCTAAGGTGCAGAATGTTCCTGATAACATAAGAGATTTTGTTTCTGAATCCATAAAGAAGGCTTTGTCTGTTATTTCTCCTTCTAGTAAACGTAAAAAGTCTTTTAAATCTTCTCTTTCTACAGATGAATTTTTAAATGAACACCATCATTCTGATTCTTTGGACTCTTCTGGTTCAGAGGATTCTGTCTCAGAGATTGATGCTGATAAATCTTCATATTTATTTAAGATGGAATTTATTCGCTCTTTACTTAAAGAAGTACTAATTGCTTTAGAAATAGAGGATTCTAGTCCTCTTGATACTAATTCTATACGTTTAGATAAGGTTTTTAAAGCTCCTGCGGTTTTTCCAGAAGTCTTTCCTGTTCCTAATGCTATTTCTGCAGTAATTGCTAAGGAATGGGATAGATTGGGTAATTCATTTACTCCTTCTAAACGTTTTAAGCAATTATATCCTGTTCCGCCTGACAGGTTAGAATTTTGGGACAAAATCCCTAAAGTTGATGGGGCTATTTCTACCCTTGCTAAACGTACTACCATTCCTACATCAGATGGTACCTCGTTTAAGGATCCTTTAGATAGAAAAATTGAATCTTTTCTAAGAAAAGCTTATCTATGTTCAGGTAATCTTCTTAGACCTGCTATATCATTGGCTGATGTTGCTGCAGCTTCAACTTTTTGGTTGGAAACTCTAGCGCAACAAGTAACAAATCGTGATTCTCATGATATTATTATTCTTCTCCAGCATGCTAATAATTTCATCTGTGATGCCATTTTTGATATTATTAGAGTTGATGTTAGATTTATGTCTCTGGCTATCTTAGCCAGAAGAGCTTTATGGCTTAAGACTTGGAATGCTGATATGGCTTCTAAATCAACTCTACTTTCCATTTCTTTCCAGGGAAACAAATTATTTGGTTCTCAGTTGGATTCTATTATTTCAACTGTTACTGGTGGGAAAGGAACTTTTTTACCACAGGATAAAAAGTCTAAAGGTAAAAACAGGGCTAACAATCGTTTTCGATCCTTTCGTTTCAACAAAGAACAAAAGCCTGATCCTTCGTCCTCAGGAGCAGTTTCAGTTTGGAAACCATCTCCAGTCTGGAATAAATCCAAGCCTGCTAGAAAGGCAAAGCCTGCTTCTAAGTTCACATGAAGGTACGGCCCTCATTCCAGTTCCGCTGGTAGGGGGCAGGTTACGTTTTTTCAAAGAAATTTGGATCAATTCTGTTCACAATCTTTGGATTCAGAACATTGTTTCAGAAGGGTACAGAATTGGTTTCAAGATGAGACCTCCTGCAAAGAGATTTTTTCTTTCCCATGTCCCAGTAAATCCAGTGAAAGCTCAAGCATTTCTGAATTGTGTTTCAGATCTAGAGTTGGCTGGAGTAATTATGCCAGTTCCAGTTCCGGAACAGGGGATGGGGTTTTATTCAAATCTCTTCATTGTACCAAAGAAGGAGAATTCCTTCAGACCAGTTCTGGATCTAAAATTATTGAATCGCTATGTAAGGATACCAACGTTCAAGATGGTAACTGTAAGGACTATATTGCCTTTTGTTCAGCAAGGGAATTATATGTCCACAATAGATTTACAGGATGCATATCTGCATATTCCGATTCATCCAGATCATTATCAGTTCCTGAGATTCTCTTTTCTAGACAAGCATTACCAATTTGTGGCTCTACCGTTTGGCCTTGCTACAGCTCCAAGAATTTTCACAAAGATTCTCGGTGCCCTTCTGTCTGTAATCAGAGAACAGGGTATTGTGGTATTTCCTTATTTGGACGATATCTTGGTACTTGCTCCGTCTTTACATTTAGCAGAGTCTCATACGAATCGACTTGTGTTGTTTCTTCAAGATCATGGTTGGAGGATCAATTTACTAAAAAGTTCTTTGATTCCTCAAACAAGGGTAACCTTTCTGGGTTTCCAGATAGATTCAGTGTCCATGACTCTGTCTTTAACAGACAAGAGACGTCTAAAATTGATTACAGCTTGTCGAAACCTTCAGTCACAATCATTCCCTTCGGTAGCCTTATGCATGGAAATTCTAGGTCTTATGACTGCTGCATCGGACGCGATCCCCTTTGCTCGTTTTCACATGCGACCTCTTCAGCTCTGTATGCTGAACCAATGGTGCAGGGATTACACGAAGATATCTCAATTAATATCTTTAAAACCGATTGTTCGACACTCTCTAACGTGGTGGACAGATCACCATCGTTTAATTCAGGGGGCTTCTTTTGTTCTTCCGACCTGGACTGTAATTTCAACAGATGCAAGTCTCACAGGTTGGGGAGCTGTGTGGGGATCTCTGACGGCACAAGGAGTTTGGGAATCTCAGGAGGTGAGATTACCGATCAATATTTTGGAACTCCGTGCAATTTTCAGAGCTCTTCAGTTTTGGCCTCTTCTGAAGAGAGAATCGTTCATTTGTTTTCAGACAGACAATGTCACAACTGTGGCATACATCAATCATCAAGGAGGGACTCACAGTCCTCTGGCTATGAAAGAAGTATCTCGAATTTTGGTTTGGGCGGAATCCAGCTCCTGTCTAATCTCTGCGGTTCATATCCCAGGTGTAGACAATTGGGAAGCGGATTATCTCAGTCGCCAAACGTTGCATCCGGGCGAATGGTCTCTTCACCCAGAGGTATTTCTTCAGATTGTTCAATTGTGGGGGCTCCCAGAGATAGATCTGATGGCCTCTCATCTAAACAAGAAACTTCCCAGGTATCTGTCCAGATCCCGGGATCCTCAGGCGGAGGCAGTGGATGCATTATCACTTCCTTGGAAGTATCATCCTGCCTATATCTTTCCGCCTCTAGTTCTTCTTCCAAGAGTAATCTCCAAGATTCTGAGGGAATGCTCGTTTGTTCTGCTAATAGCTCCGGCATGGCCTCACAGGTTTTGGTATGCGGATCTTGTCCGGATGGCATCTTGCCAGCCATGGACTCTTCCGTTAAGACCAGACCTTCTGTCACAAGGTCCTTTTTTCCATCCGGATCTGAAATCCTTAAATTTAAAGGTATGGAGATTGAACGCTTGATTCTTGGTCATAGAGGTTTCTCTGATTCCGTGATTAATACTATGTTACAGGCTCGTAAATCTGTATCTCGAGAGATATATTATAGAGTCTGGAAGACTTATATTTCTTGGTGTCTTTCTCATCATTTTTCTTGGCATTCTTTTAGAATACCGAGAATTTTACAATTTCTTCAGGATGGTTTGGATAAGGGTTTGTCCGCAAGTTCTTTGAAAGGACGAATCTCTGCTCTTTCTGTTCTTTTTCACAGAAAGATTGCTATTCTTCCTGATATTCATTGTTTTGTACAAGCTTTGGTTCGTATAAAACCTGTCATTAAGTCAATTTCTCCTCCTTGGAGTTTGAATTTGGTTCTGGGAGCTCTTCAAGCTCCTCCGTTTGAACCTATGCATTCATTGGACATTAAATTACTTTCTTGGAAAGTTTTGTTCCTTTTGGCTATCTCTTCTGCTAGAAGAGTTTCTGAATTATCTGCTCTTTCATGTGAGTCTCCTTTTCTGATTTTTCATCAGGATAAGGCGGTGTTGCGAACTTCTTTTGAATTTTTACCTAAAGTTGTGAATTCCAACAACATTAGTAGAGAAATTGTGGTTCCTTCATTATGTCCTAATCCTAAGAATTCTAAGGAGAAATCATTGCATTCTTTGGATGTTGTTAGAGCTTTGAAATATTATGTTGAAGCTACGAAATCTTTCCGTAAGACTTCTAGTCTATTTGTTATCTTTTCCGGTTCTAGGAAAGGCCAGAAAGCTTCTGCCATTTCTTTGGCATCTTGGTTGAAATCTTTAATTCATCTTGCCTATGTTGAGTCGGGTAAAACTCCGCCTCAAAGAATTACAGCTCATTCTACTAGGTCAGTATCTACTTCCTGGGCGTTTAGGAATGAAGCTTCGGTTGACCAGATCTGCAAAGCAGCAACTTGGTCTTCTTTGCATACTTTTACTAAATTCTACCATTTTGATGTATTTTCTTCTTCTGAAGCAGTTTTTGGTAGAAAAGTTCTTCAGGCAGCGGTTTCAGTTTGAATCTTCTGCTTATGTTTTTTGTTAAACTTTATTTTGGGTGTGGATTATTTTCAGCAGGAATTGGCTGTCTTTATTTTATCCCTCCCTCTCTAGTGACTCTTGTGTGGAAAGATCCACATCTTGGGTAGTCATTATCCCATACGTCACTAGCTCATGGACTCTTGTTAATTACATGAAAGAAAACATAATTTATGTAAGAACTTACCTGATAAATTCATTTCTTTCATATTAACAAGAGTCCATGAGGCCCACCCTTTTTTGTGGTGGTTATGATTTTTTTGTATAAAGCACAATTATTCCAATTCCTTATTTTATATGCTTCGCACTTTTTCTTATCACCCCACTTCTTGGCTATTCGTTAAACTGATTTGTGGGTGTGGTGAGGGGTGTATTTATAGGCATTTTAAGGTTTGGGAAACTTTGCCCCTCCTGGTAGGAATGTATATCCCATACGTCACTAGCTCATGGACTCTTGTTAATATGAAAGAAATGAATTTATCAGGTAAGTTCTTACATAAATTATGTTTTTTCCTTCTAGTATACATAAAAGTCTTTTAAAACTTCTCTTTTTTCAGATGAATTTTTAAATGAACATCATCATTCTAATACTGATAATGGTTCTTCTGGTTCAGAGGTTTCTGTCTCAGAGGTTGATGCTGATAAATCTTCGTATTTGTTCAAGATGGAATTTATTCGTTCTTTACTTAAAGAAGTATTAATTGCATTAGAAATAGAGGATTCTGGTCCTCTTGATGCTAAATCTAAACGTTTAAATAAGGTTTTTAAATCTCCTGTAGTTATTCCAGAAGTGTTTTCTCTCCCTGATGCTATTTCTGAAGTAAATTCCAGGGAATGGAATAATTTGGGTAATTCATTTACTCCTTCTAAAACGTTTTAAGCAATTATATTCTGTGCCATCTGACAGATTAGAGTTTGGGACAAAATCCCTAAGGTTAATGGGGCTGTCTCTACTCCTGCTATATTTTTAGCGGATGTTGCTGCAGCTTCAACTTTTTGGTTAGAAGCTTTAGCGCAACAAGTAACAGATCATATTTTTATAGCATTATTATTATTCTATAACATGCTAATAATTTTATTTGTGATACCATCTTTGATATCATTAGAGTTGATGTCAGGTATATGTCTCTAGCTATTTTAGCTAGAAGAGCTTTATGGCTTAAAACTTGGAATGCTGATATGTCTTCTAAGTCTACTTTGCTATCCCTTTCTTTCCAGGGTAATAAATTATTCGGTTCTCAGTTGGATTCTATTATCTCAACTGTTACTGGAGGGAAGGGAACTTTTTTACCAAAGGATAAAAAATCTAAGGTAAATTTAGGTCTAATAATCGTTTTCGTTCCTTTCCTCACAACAAGGAACAAAAGCCTGATCCTTCATCCTCAGGAGCGGTATCAGTTTGGAAACCATTTCCAGTTTGGAATATATCCAAGCCTTATAGAAACCCAAAGCCAGCTCCTAAGTACCCATGAAGGTGCGGCCCTCATTCCAGCTCAGCTGGTATGGGGCAGATTACGTTTTCTTCAAAGAAATTTGGATCAATTCCGTTCACAATCTCTGGTTTCAGAACATTGTTTCAGAAAGGTACAGAATTGGCTTCAAGTTAAGGCCTCCTGCAAAGAGATTTTTTTCTTTCCCGTGTCCCAGTAAACCCAGCAAAGGCTCAGCATTTCTGAAATGTGTTTCAGATCTAGAGTTGGCTGGAGTAATTATGCCAGTTCCAGTTCTGGAACAGGGGCTGGGGTTTTATTCTATCTCTTCATTGTACCAAAGAAGGTCAATTCCTTCAGACCAGTTCCGGATCTATCAATATTGAATCGTTATGTAAGGATACCAACATTCAAGATGGTAACTGTAGGACTATCCTGCCTTTTGTTTAGCAAGGGCATTATATGTCTACAATAGATTTACAGGATGCATATCTGCATATTCCGATTCATCCAGATCACTTTTAGTTTCTGAGATTCTCTTTTTAGACAAGCGTTACCAGTTTTGTGGCTCTACCGTTTGGCCTAGCATCAGCTCCAAGAATTTTTTCAAAGGTTCTCGGTGCCCTTCTGTCTGTAATCAGAGAACAGGGTATTGGTATTTCCTTATTTTGGACGATATCTTGGTACTTGCTCAGTCTTCACATTTTCGCAGAAACTCATACGAATTGACTTGTGTTGTTTCTTCAAGATCATGGTTGGAGGATCAATTTACCAAAAAGTTCATTGATTCATCAGACAAGGGTAACCTTTTTAGGTTTCCAGATAGATTCAGTGTCTATGACTCTGTCTTTGTCAGACAAGAGAAGTCTAACATTGATATCAGCTTGTCAAAACCTTCAGTCACAATCATTCCCTTTGGTAGCCTTATGCATGGAAATTTTAGGTCTTATGACTGCTGCATCGGATGCGATCTCCTTTGCTCGTTTTCACATGCGACCTCTTCAGCTCTGTATGCTGAACCAATGGTGCAGGGATTACACAAAGATATCTCAATTAATATCTTTAAACCGATTATTCGACACTCTCTGACGTGGTGGACAGATCACCATCGTTTAGTTCAGGGGGCTTCTTTGTTCTTCCGACCTGGACTATAATCTCAACAGATGCAAGTCTTACAGGTTGGGGAGCTGTGTGGGGGTCTCTGACGGCACAAGGGGTTTGGGAATCTCAGGAGGTGAGATTACCGATCAATATTTTGGAACTCCGTGCAATTTTCAGAGCTCTTCAGTCTTGGCCTCTTCTGAAGAGAGAGTTGTTCATTTGTTTTCAGATAGACAATGTCACAACTGTGGCATACATCAATCATCAAGGAGGGACTCACAGTCCTCTGGCTATGAAAGAAGTATCTAAAATTTTGGTTTGGGCGGAATCCAGCTCCTGTCTAATCTCTGCGGTTCATATCCCAGGTATAGACAATTGGGAAGCGGATTATCTCAGTCGCCAAATGTTGCATCCGGGCGAATGGTCTCTTCACCCAGAGGTATTTCTTCAGATTTTTCAAATGTGGGAACTCCCAGAAATAGATCTGATGGCTTCTCATCTAAACAAGAAACTTCCCTGGTATCTGTCCAGATCCCAGGATCCTCAGGCGGAGGCAGTGGATGCATTATCACTTCCTTGGAAGTATCATCCTGCCTATATCTTTCCGCCTCTAGTTCTTCTTCCAAGAGTATTCTCCAAGATTCTAAAGGAATGCTCGTTTGTCCTGCTGGTAGCTCCAGCATGGCCTCACAGGTTTTGGTATGCGGATCTTGTCCGGATGGCCTCTTGCCAGCTGTGGACTCTTCCGTTAAGACCAGACCTTCTGTCGCAAGGTCCTTTCTTCCATCAGGATCTCAAATCCTTAACTTTTAAGGTATGGAGTTTGAACGCTTGATTCTTGGTCAAAGAGGTTTCTCTGACTCTGTGATTAATTTTATGTGACAGGCTCGTAAATCTGTATCTAGAGAGATATATTATAGAGTCTGGAAGACTTATATTTCTTAGTGTCTTTCTAATCATTTTTGTTGGCATTTTTTTTGAATACCGAGAATTTTACAGTTTCTTCAGGATGGTTTAGATAAAGGTTTGTCCGCAAGTTCCTTGAAAGGACAAATCTCTGCTCTTTCTGTTCTTTTTCACAGAAAGATTGCTAATCTTCCTGATATTCATTGTTTTGTACAAGCTTTGGTTCGTATAAAACCTGTCATTAAGTCAATTTCTCCTCCTTGGAGTTTGAATTTGGTTCTGGGGGCTCTTCAAGCTCCTCCTTTTGAACCCATGTATTCTGTGGTCATTAAATTACTTTCTTGGAAAGTTTTGTTTCTTTTGGCCATCTCTTCTGCCAGAAGAGTCTCTGAATTATCTGCTCTTTCTTGTGAGTCTCCTTTTCTGATTTTTCATCAGGATAAGGCGGTGCTGCAAACTTCTTTTGAATTTTTTACCTAAGGTTGTGAATTCTAACAACATTAGTAGAGAAATTGTGGTTCCTTCATTATGTCCTAATCCTATGAATTCTAAGGAGAAATCATTGCATTCTTTGGATGCTGTTAGAGCTTTGTAATATTATGTTGAAGCTACTAAGTCTTTCCGAAAGACTTCTAGTCTATTTGTCATCTTTTCCGGTTCTAGAAAAGGCCAGAAAGCTTCTGCCATTTCTTTGGCATCTTGGTTGAAATCTTTATTTCATCATGCCTATGTCGAGTCGGGTAAAACTCCGCCTCGAAGGATTACAGCTCATTCTACTAGGTCAGTTTCTACTTCCTGGGCGTTTAGGAATGAAGCTTCGGTTGATCAGATTTGCAAAGCAGCAACTTGGTCCTCTTTGCATACTTTTACTAAATTCTACCATTTTGATGTGTTTTCTTCTTCTGAAGCAGTTTTTGGTAGAAAAGTACTTCAGGCAGTGGTTTCAGTTTGAATCTTCTGCTCATGTTTTCATTAAACTTTATTTTGGGTGTGGATTATTTTCAGCAGGAATTGGCTGTCTTTATTTTATCCCTCCCTCTCTAGTGACTCTTGCGTGGAAAGATCCACATCTTGGGTAGTCATTATCCCATACGTCACTAGCTCATGGACTATTGCTAATTACATGAAAGAAAACATAATTTATGTAAGAACTTACCTGATAAATTCATTTCTTTCATATTAGCAAGAGTCCATGAGGCCCACCCTTTTTTTGTGGTGGTTATGATTTTTTTGTGTAAAGCACAATTATTCCAATTCCTTATTTTTTATGCTTTCGCACTTTTTTCTTATCACCCCACTTCTTGGCTATTCGTTAAACTGATTTGTGGGTGTGGTGAGGGGTGTATTTATAGGCATTTTAAGGTTTGGGAAACTTTGCCCCTCCTGGTAGGAATGTATATCCCATACGTCACTAGCTCATGGACTCTTGCTAATATGAAAGAAATGAATTTATCAGGTAAGTTCTTACATAAATGATGTTTTTCGTTCCTTTCGACAAAATAAGGAACTGAAACCTGATCCTTCCCCTAAGGGAACGGTTTCCAATTGGAAGCCTTCTTCAGTCTGGAATAAATCCAAGCCATTTAAAAGGTCTAAATCAGCCCCCAAGTCTGCATGAAGGTGCGGCCCTCATTCCAGCTCAGCTGGTAGGGAGCAGACTAAAATTCTTCAAGGATGTTTGGATCAATTCAATCCAAAATCATTGTATTCAGAACATTGTTTCTCAAGGGTACAGAATAGGTTTCAAAGTAAGAACGCCTGTGAGAAGTTTCTTTCTCTCACGCATTCCATTGAACCCATAAAAGGCTCAGGCTTTCCTGAAGTGTGTTTCAGACCTGGAGGTATCTGGGGTAATTGTGCCAGTTCCTGTTCAGGAACGGGGTCTGGGGTTGTATTCAAATCTGTTCATTGTCCCAAAGAAGGAGAATTCTTTCAGACCAGTTCTGGATCTAAAAATTTTAAACCGTTACATGAGAATTCCAACATTCAAAATGGTGACTATAAGGACTATTCTGCCTTTTGTTCAGCAAGGGCATTATATGTCCACAATAGACTTACAGGATGCATATCTTCATATTCCGTTTCATCCAGATCACCATCAGTTCCTGAGATTCTCTTTTCTAGAGAAGCATTACAAATTTGTTGCTCTTCCTTTTGGCCTAGCGACAGCTCCAAGGATCTTTTCAAAAGTTCTCGGTGCCCTACTCTCTGTAATAAGAGAGCGGGGTATTGCAGTGTTTCCTTATTTGGACGATATCTTGGTACTTGCTCAGTCTTCACATTCTGCAGAATCTCACACAAATCAACTAGTGTTGTTTCTTCAAAAGCATGGTTGGAGGATCAATTTACCAAAAAGTTCTTTGACTCCTCAGACAAGGGTAACCTTTTTAGGTTTCCAAATAGATTCAGTATCCATAACTTTGTCTCTAACAGACAAGTGACGTCTGAAATTGGTTGCAGCTTGTCGGAACCTTCAGTTTCAATCATTCCCTTCAGTAGCTATGTGCATGGAGGTTTTAGGTCTCATGACTGCAGCATCGGACGCAATCCCTTTTGCTCGTTTTCACATGAGACTTTTTCAGCTTTGTATGCTGAATCAATGGTGCAGGGATTATACAAGGATATCACAATTAATATCCTTAAATCCCAGTGTTCGACTATCTCTGACTTGGTGGTTATATCACCATCTTTTAGTTCAGGGGGCCTCTTTTGTTCGTCCAACCTGGACTGTGATCACAACAGATGCAAGTCTTTCAGGTTGAGGAGCTGTCTGGGGATCTCTGACAGCGCAGGGGGTTTGGAAATCTCAAGAGGCGAGATTACCAATCAATATTTTGGAACTCCGTGCGATTCTCAGAGCTCTTCAGTTTTGGCCTCTTCTGAAGAGAGAACAGTTTTATTTGTTTTCAGACAGACAATGTCACAACCGTGGCATATGTCAATCATCAAGGTGGGACCCACAGTCCTCAAGCTATGAAAGAAGTATCTCGGATACTTGCTTGGGCGGAATCCAGCTCCTGTCTAATTTCTGCGGTCCATATCCCAGGTATAGACAATTGGGAAGCGGATTATCTCAGTCGCCAGACTTTACATCCGGGAGAGTGGTCTCTTCACCCAGATGTGTTTTTTCAGATTGTTCAGATATGGGGGCTTCCAGAAATAGATCTGATGGCTTCTCATCTAAACAGGAAACTTCCCAGGTATCTGTCCAGGTCCAGGGATCCTCAGGCAGAAGCAGTGGATGCGTTGACACTTCCTTGGGGTTATCAACCTGCTTATATCTTTCCGCCTCTAGTTCTTCTTCCAAAAGTTATTTCCAAAATCATAATGGAGCGTTTGTTTGTACTGCTGGTGGCTCCAGCATGGCCACACAGAATTTGGTATGCGGATCTTGTTCGGATGTCCAGTTGCCAACCTTGGCCACTTCCGTTAAGACCAGACCTTCTGTCTCAAGGCCCTTTTTTCCATCAGGATCTCAAATCATTAAATTTGAAGGTATGGAGATTGAACGCTTAGTCATAGAGGTTTCTCTGACTCGCTGATTAATACTATGTTGCAGGCTCGTAAATCTGTGTCTAGAAAGATTTATTATCGAGTTTGGAAGACATACATTTCATGGTGTTCTCATAAATTCTCTTGGCATTCTTTTAGAATTCCTAGAATTTTACAGTTTCTTCAGGATGGTTTAGAAAAGGGTTTGTCTGCAAGTTCCTTGATAGGACAAATCTCTGCTCTTTCTGTTCTGTTTCACAGAAAAATTGCTAATCTTCCTGATATTCATTGTTTTGTACAGGCTTTGGTTCGTATTAAGCCTGTCATTAAATCAATCTCTCCTCCTTGGAGTCTTAATTTGGTTTTGAAGGCTTTACAGGCTCCTTCGTTTGAACCTATGCATTCTCTGGACATTAAATTACTTTCTTGGAAAGTATTGTTCCTTTTGGCCATCTCTTCTGCTAGAAAAGTTTCTGAATTATCTGCTCTTTCTTGTGAGTCTCCTTTTCTGATTTTTCATCAGGATAAGGCGGTCTTGCAGACTTCATTTAAATGTTTACCTAAGGTTGTGAATTCCAACAACATTAGTAGAGAAATTGTTGTCCCTTCATTGT
Organism: Bombina bombina; assembly: GCF_027579735.1. Lineage (NCBI taxonomy): Eukaryota > Metazoa > Chordata > Amphibia > Anura > Bombinatoridae > Bombina > Bombina bombina. Next base: position 145,190,716 of record NC_069508.1, read on the forward strand.
GTCCTAATCCTAAGAATTCTTTACATCCTTTGGATGTGGTAAGAGCTTTAAAATATTATGTTGAAGCTACTAAAGATTTCAGAAAGACTTCTAGTCTATTTGTTATCTTTTCTGGTTCTGAGAAAGTTCGGAAGGCTTCTGCCATTTCTTTGATTAAAGCTTTTGATTCATCATGCTTATTTGGAGTCGGGTAAATCCCCCGCCTCAGAGGATTACGGCTCATTCTACTAGGTCAGTTTCTACTTCCTGGGCTTTTAGGAATGAAGCTTCTGTTGATCAGATTTGCAAAGCAGCAACTTGGTCTTCTTTGTATACTTTTACTAAATTCTACCATTTTGATGTTTTTTCTTCTTCAGAAGCAGTTTTTGGTAGAAAAGTACTTCAGGCAGCTGTTTCAGTTTGATTCTTCTGCTTATAATTTCAGTTTTTTTAATTATAAGATTAAAACTTTTGATTTGGGTTGTGGGTTTGGGTTTTTCAGCGGAATTGGCTGTCTTTATTTTTATCCCTCCCTCTCTAGTGACTCTTGCTTGGAGTGCCACATCTTGGGTATTTGCTATCCCATACGTCACTAGCTCATGGACTCTTGCCAATTACATGAAAGAAAAAATTATTTATGCAAGAATTTAACTGATAAATTCATTTCTTTCATATTGGCAAGAGTCCATGAGACCCACCCTTTTTATGGTGGTTATGATTTTGTTTTGTATAAAGCACAATTATTCCAATTAATTGTTGATGCTTTCGCTCCTTTCTTATCACCCCACTTCTTGGCTATTCGTTAAACTGAATTGTGGGTGTGGTGGGGGGGGGGTGTATTTATAGGCATTTTGAGGTTTGGGAAACTTTGCCCCTCCTGGTAGGAATGTATATCCCATACGTCACTAGCTCATGGACTCTGGCCAATATGAAAGAAATGAATTTATCAGGTAAATTCTTACATACATTATGTTATATATATATATATATATATATATATATATATATATACACATAATATAGCAAGGTTGTGCGCAAGCGAGAAGAAAAAAAAAAAAGCGTGCCACTTGTAATCTAGCCCATAGATAGAGATCCTGCATTTAAAAGAAAAAATCTTGTTTGTATAATGATTGTCAGTAAAGAAACTTGTTGCTTAATGCTAGAAAAATGATGGTCTTCACATTTTTTTTAATTAAATGCCTTTCAGGTCTCAGGTTGTTGGATTGCACTTCAAATATTCTAGAAAGTTTACCTGCTCAGTTGGCTGGCATGGAATCTTTGGAACAGCTTTACTTGCGACAGAACAAGCTGACATATCTGCCTGAACTCCCAGGATGCAGTCGATTAAAGGTCTCATGTTTTTTCTTTGTTCTCTTTCTTTTTTTTCCTATTCCAAATACTTTAAAATATAATATGTTTTTTGCTTATTTATTAAGCACCATTATACTGCTGCACACACATTTCCTGTTGGTTTCTATCTTTTAAAACAGAGATTTTTGTCATCCTAAAAAAATATTTTTACATTTTCAGTTTCTGCTCTATCCTATACATTTTATACAATATTTTGGATCTTAATGACCCCTGTTTAAAGGAATAGTCTAGTTAAACTTTCATTATTCAGATAGAGCAGCAATTTTAAGCAAATTTCTAATTTACTCCTATTATCACATTTTCTTCGTTCTCTTGGTATCTTTGAAAGGCAAGAATGTAAGCTTCAAAACCGGGCCATTTTTGGTTCAGCACCTGGTTAGCGCTTGCTGATTGGTGTCTAAATATAGCCACCAATCGGCAAGCGCAACCCAGGTTCTGAACCAAAAATGGGCTGGCTCCTAAGCTTACATTCTTGCTTTTTCAAATAAATATGTTAAGAGAACAAAGAAAAATTGATAATAGGAGTAAATTAGAAAGTCGCTTTAAAATTGCACGCTCTATCTGAATCATGAAAGTTTAATTTTGACTAGTCTGTCACTTTTAATGTCTGATGTTTTTAATTCTGGTGTATGTGGGGTGAGCTCAGATCGAGACGGAAACCCAAGAAAAATTCAATGTCCTTATCTCACTCGGGGTCTGATGATTAATACCTTGCTGGCATGGAGAGAAATCATGGAAATGTTATATTTGTTAGCATTACATTATAATGTATGTGTCTCTGCTTCACTTCCAGAATCCTGCATAGGAATGAACCATTCTCAAGCTAAAATATTCCTTTGTAAAATTCTTGAAGGACCTTTTAGTACTGAGAAGATTTCTGAGATATCTCCTAAGTGCAGAGCTTTAGATCATAAGGCCCCAAGTATTTAGAATAGAGGACTTTGAAATGTGTCATTTTGAAATAGGCAAGTACTTTCTTTATACTACCTATAGCTCACTTTCACTGCATTATGTTACAAGATCAAGATAACCACCTTCCTTACCCCTTGCTCGATATTACAACCATAATCTGCCAAATGGGGGGTCTCTCTTTGGACCCACATTCCTTTTCATAAGGTCTGACTCTTTTTAAGAAAAATATTAATATTATGTTATATTTTTTCAATTTCTAGTAGAAGATACTATATGAATTTCAACAACAGAAGAGCATGAAGAACTAAACCCTTTTAAGTTAGAGGTTGTAGAAAATGTAATCAAAAGAGTTGGGCTGCATTCAACCTAAAATAAGTATCTTTCATATTTTCCCTGGAGTCCTGTACAGACCCCAGTAATGGGATTGATATGGAAAGAGTCACTCACAATCTAAAAGATTTAAGACTTTTCTGTCACTAAAGTAGCCTACTACAATAAAGAGTCATCTTCAATCAATGTTCCCATTTTTTTACTTTTCTAAAAAAAAAAGTTCCCCTAGTGGGAAATATGTCATTAACAAAATCTTTAAAAAAAAAAAAAAAAAGCTCTCGGGAAAGCTTCTGAGGTCGACAATGACCGCTTGAGCATAACAATAAAGCAGTAGCATGATTCTGATGTAGTACACCAAAATCTGGTGTGTTTTTTTTTCTCTCTCTATAAGCTTAAAGGAACATTCCAGTCAAAATTAAAATGAACATAGATGAATTACACATAGATGAATAGAACATATTTGCAATATACTGTACATGTATTGGCTAAATGCTTCTAGTAAAAATTATCACTGTTTTAGTGTTAGCATTTTTCTCTGCACGTGAAGCATAGCTAGATATTTTCTGCACCAACATTTTACATACTGCAGCTGCTCAGAGCACCAGTGGGGCTTGTAACATCAGCAGTTAACATATTGAGTCATTACCAGATTTAGGCTCTCTGAGCAAGTGCTGTGTTTAAAATGGTGGTGCACGGTGCATACTTAAATACACTTTTAAAACAGCTATAGCTTTTATTGGAAGCATTTTTGCTAATATATATATATTACAAAAGTGCTTCTATTCAAAACTGAAATGCATCCATGTGTATTCCAATTTTGGCTGGAATGTCCCTTTGATGTCTATTCCTTATGCAACTATTTTTGTCACTGCAGAGCTGAGTTAGGCAGCTGAGATTCTACTAGACAAGAGTAATACCAAAACCCAGCTATTTCTATTTGCAAATCAAACCTATCTTCTGCTGCTGAGAGTTAATAAACTTGAAGCAGCTGTCCAGAAGTGGATTGTTTTTTTGTTGCACCCACCCCATAAAAGGGAATGCATTTGGAAGCAAAAAGCGTGAGATATTGTATGTCTAATGTGCATATCACACTTAGAGTTCCCTGGTGCATTGTTAAAAATGTGTAGAGAGTACTTCTGGGGAAAAGCAAGTGGGATACTTGCCTAGATTTGTTAATTTTCTATACAATGATCTCCACTATAACTCAAATGAGTATTGCTTTTTATCTGTGATTTTGCAAATAAGATTGATACTGAATTAGGAGAGAGGTTTAGTATGCAGCATGTTATTAGCAATATCCTAATGTTAGAGGGAATTCGAGGCTAACCTTTAGTACCTATGAACTGGAAGGATATGAATGTACTGTATAAACATAAGCATATGAATGTTGGACGTTTAATCTCTTGGCTAATCCTCAAGTTCAAACACTCAAAAATAATAATAATATATAGTAACTGGCGCCGAGATGGAATACAAGCTCACTATAAAAGAGTCACTAACAGATTCTTGGATAATAGCAGTAGTGATGTATAGGAGCGCCAAAGGCTAAAGTATTACCCAGGTATTTAAAAAGGAGGTGGCAGAGCCAACTGGACCAAACATTGTCAAATTTGCTTATGGGGACAAAATTACTATACCAATTAAACAGGTAGACGAATAAACTCAGATGAATAAGTCAAATAGTTAATAAAACCTATATATTTATTTATAGGGAACGATCGCTCAAGATGCAATAAAATGTAAGAATACAATATATCATAAAATAGTACTAGTATAAGGATACAATAAAAATAATGTACACAGATAAAAATCTAATAAAAGGTCCACACTAGGATCAGCCCAAAGGACAATTATAAGCCAGGAAGAATACAATATATTCTAGTAGAGTTCCTATAAAATATATCATTGGAAAATAATGGAAATATACAATTCGGATAATGTGTCAAAAACACCTTGATTAAATGACAGATAATGTGAACTATGTGAAATATTACAAATCAGAAAAAATACAGAAATAATATAGAAAATAATAATGTAAAAATAATATAAAAAATGAATCCATAAGGGGTTACCTTAGGTATAATTAGCCCAATATAGACATAAGTAGTGAAGGTCTGAAGATTTAAGTGTCTCTAAGGAGCTAAAGGGCTATGGATCATATAGCCAATTCAAAGTGTAGTAAGAGTTAAACAAATATACAGAATATTATACTCAATGAAAAAAACAGTAAAATAAATAATTATTAGCAGTGGGAAAATAGGTGCTAAGAAATTAAAAAAGTCATATACATAAAAACACAAGAATCACAAAAAATGCAAAAACATAATACACCGACAATACTGTGATAAAAATGTGTGAGTGGTGTTGAACACAATAGTGTATGATGTATATCACTAAACCAATCAACGAAATGACCAATATAACAAATTGGCTTATAGCCACTAAAAGAGTGCCGGCACACTTAAAAACTAAAACAACTAACAAAGAGATCTCTAAAAATGAGTAAGTATAAACGTCCATGGGCCAATACTTATGGTCCTAATGATATTTAACGAATTAGAAAGTCCCAAAGGTGGTGACCAATAGGTGCAATGATGGTGAAATGAATAAGTTTATCCTGTTCCAAGGTAATCCTATGTTCGTATTATCAGGATGTAGATGATAATCTAAATAAAAGAAAAAGAGAAAAAAACCTATACAAACTACTTTTGGGTGAGTTTATTACCTAAAGAACCCGCCCGCAAACAAACGATCCTGGAAAGATAAATAGCCTCACAAATCCCGTTGCGGAATAACTTCTACGCGTTTCAGCCCTATACAAGGGCCTTTCTCAAGACAATGTCTCCACATTTTCTGTTTGCACTTTTATGTCTCTTTAAATTGTTCACTATAAAATCCCTTTCAGATGAAGTTGCATTTTTTTGTGCTTACATTTATTGCTCAAGCTATGTGCTTTCTTGAGCCTACTCATGCTCTCTAACAAAAAAAGCAAGAGAATAACGTACATGTGATAATAGAAAAATACTGGAAAGATTTTAAAACTGTGTGATCTATCCGAATTGTGAAAGTGTCATTTTCACTTTCATGTCCCTTTTTGATAACAAATTAGCTGTAAAAAAAATAACATAAGTTTTTTTTTATACCCACACCCCCTGTTGATATAATTTTTGTAGTGCATTTCTGCTCCTGGGCCTACCTCGATATGCTCTTTAGCAAAGGATTACGAAGATAACAAAGCAAATTAGATAAGAAATACATTGGAAAGTTGTTTAAAACTGCATTCTGTCATAAAAGAAAGAAACATTGCCTTTACTATCTTATTAATGTTCTAATTTTAGTGAATGGCATTTGTAATAGTTATAAAATAATCCAAAAACTTTTCATGGCAACGCTGTCTGACACAAAACTAACTATATATATATATATATATATATATATATATAATTTTGAAGACCAATTTTATCTTTATATTAAAAATTACAACATTTGTATATCTACATTTCTTGTTTTGAGCCTATTTTTCTTTTTTTTTTCATTTTTATTTATTTATTTTTTTTTTTTCCTATATCGCTTTTCTTCTATCTCATTCACTCTGTCTCTGTTTCTAACAGTACGTTTTACACTTAAAGTTGCCTTTACCCCATTTTATTTTATTTTTAATGTATTTTTTTACATATACATTATTCAGGACAGCCTGGATTCATATAATTAATAATGTGGATCTTTCTTCTACAGGAGTTACATGTTGGTAATAACCAAATTAACACACTAGGCCCTGAACATCTCAAGCATTTGAGTTCTATCTCCGTTTTGGAACTCAGAGATAACAAGCTGAAAACACTTCCTGAGGAAATAGCATTACTACAAGGATTGGAAAGACTTGATTTAACAAACAATGACATTGGAAGGTATGATTAACTGAGTAAATAGTTTTGTTGTTTTTTATTTATATTTCTTATGAATTTATATGTAATTTCTACAGGACCTAATGCAATACAAAATTATTTTGAAAACATTATGCAGGAAAATTGTCACAGTAAGCATAATGTTTCTTAAGGGGTCGATTTATCAAAGGCTTCGCCTGCCTTCTTCCTTCGACTGCAGGTTCTAATCCGACTGGGGAGATTGACAGTTCCTGCCCGCGCATAATTGGCGCGGTCAGGTGGCGCAGTTACTCAAGAGTGCAAAATAACTTACTTGTGCAAGCTTGTATCACTGGGGCTTCGAATCTGCATTCCGCAGCTTCATAAAAGGAGCCCATGGTCTTAACTGAGTGGGTACAGGTGAGCCACTTACATCAACAGGCTTCTGTTGAGCTATATGAGACTGGAGGTGTACAGGCAAGGGCAGAGCTAATTCACTCGGGGAAAATGTTTAAAAAAAAAAAAATACCTTTTTTTTTTTTCAATCTTGTGTTTGATATCATTTTCTGTAAATAGCAGATTGCATTAGTTGTTTTTATAACCAATTTTAACCAAACAAAATATGTGTATCCAAATTAATTAGTGTGATATTCAACTCCTGACCAGCAGGAGGAGGCAAAGAGCACTCTAGCAAAGCTGTTAAGTATAACTTCCCTTACCTATAACCCCCAGTCATTCTCTTTGCCTTTGTCAATGGAGGATGTGCGAAGTTGGTGTCTGAAGATATTTAATCCTTTAATGGGTACTTTTCCCTGCAAGCAAGGATTAGGGGCTATGCTGTGTCCATGTCAATCTCTTTAGCAAGAGTAATTAACAGTTAGAATAGCGGCGAGGTTGTCTTTTGCTTTATTTCTAACATTATGCTACCCCTTTGATAGAAAGCCAGGGTTGGTTACTCTGCTCTTTCTTTGTCTACAGGTCCCTGTTGGTGGTCAAGTGAGGTTACCATACCTGCAGCTGCTGTGCCTGCTCCACAGCAGAATTTTCCTGAGGGTAAGGCCTTTCATTTATATTTCTTAAAATATCAAAGAATTGGGAAATCGGGAACATAGTGGGACCTGTTACCTACTACCCTCAGAAGGTAATTTTATTATTTTTTATATATCCACTGTGAGATATTTGCGGGTGAGCAGCTTTTGGCTTTATGCCTGTGAAGGGAATTTGCCGCTTCCTTTGCCGGGCAAATTCTATCTAAGCCCAGGCTTCATGGGTGGGATACGGCTTCTGTGGTAAGCTATTATTATCTCTTTTTTTTTTCCCTACACAATCCATTTTAACGGATGTTTATTGTGTCTAAAAAAAATAATTCCCTCCTTTGATTAGAGGGTTCGGTTTGTTTAATGGCGCAGTAAGTAAGCGTCTAATAGACTATAGACGCTGGTGCCTGTTGCATGTCATCAGGCTGTTATGCCTGTCTTACTTTATCCGCCTTGGTATGGGTAATCTATTTTCATCCCACTCCGGAAGTGACTGCCATTGTTGGCGGATGATTTCCCGCAACTTGTCACGGATCGGGTCTAGTGGAAGGGAAAATTTTGTGCTGGTGGGCACTCAGTAGCTGCCGTTTGAGATGAGCTTTTAATATTTCATCCTGACTTCAATTGCAGATGTTCTAAATGCACAATGTATAATCCTGACTTTTTATATCTGCTTTGGGCAATTACTCTAAAGTGTCAGCTTTTGCAGTCAAAGATGTGAAATTATTTCTGCTCCTCTCAGGATCCACTTATGGCGTATAGGTGTGACGCCATTATGGATCTTGTTGGTAGTGCGATCTGAACGTCTGTTTTAGCTGAGTCTTTTCTATCACTTCAGCCTAACAACCTAAAGTTCAGGTGTATGTGTATATTATAGAAGGAGACTCTTATTATTACAAGTAAATATTTGTGTCGTTTATCAGAACATTTCTGGACGTATTTTCTAATTCATTCTTTGTTTTCTGGTATTGCCTGCCAATCACTCATGTGATTCCTGCTCTTATGTTATATAGGAGCATAGTTTAGTAAGTCTATCTAAAGCCCTCTGGTGGCGCTGGATTAGAGAAACAGGCTGACCCAGGTTCATATGCGGGCGAGGCTGTGACTCAATCAACGGGCTCTATTACAAGGAGCCCGGTTAGCTATCGGATTTTAATCTGTGGGTTCCGTCCTTCGAAATGGAAACTATTTGTTCCATTCTTACAAGGAGCCCAGATAGCTGTCGGTAGAGCATTGGATTTTAATCTGAGGGTTCCGTCCTTCAAGATGAAACTATTCGTTCCTTTCTTCCATTGGTTCAGGAAAGTCGGTTTGTGTCGACCATAGTCCTAGACAACAAGTTTTTACTCGTTCCCATTCACAGGGTCCAGTTTTTAAGGTTTACCTTTCTGGACAAGCATTTCCATTTTCTATTGTTAAGTGTATCCAGTCCACGGATCATCCATTACTTATGGGATATTCTCCTTCCCAACAGGAAGTTGCAAGAGGATCACCCACAGCAGAGCTGCTATATAGCTCCTCCCCTCACAGCCATATCCAGTCATTCTCTTGCAACTCTCAACTAAGATGGAGGCCGTAAGAGGACTGTGGTGTTTTATACTTAGTTTATTTCTTCAATCAAAAGTTTGTTATTTTTAAATGGTACCGGAGTGTACTGTTTATCTCAGGCAGTATTTGAAAGAAGAATCTGCCTGCGTTTTCTATGATCTTAGCAGAAGTAACTAAGATCCTTTGCTGTTCTCACATATTCTGAGGAGTGAGGTAACTTCAGAGGGGGAATAGCGTGCAGGTTTTCCTGCAATAAGGTATGTGCAGTTAAAATATTTTTCTAGGGATGGAATTTGCTAGAAAATGCTGCTGATACCGAAGTAATGTAAGTAAAGCCTTAAATGCAGTGATAGCGACTGGTATCAGGCTTATTAATAGAGATACATACTCTTATAAAAGTGTATTTTAAAACGTTTGCTGGCATGTTTAATCGTTTTTTATATATGTTTGGTGATAAAACTTATTGGGGCCTAGTTTTTTCCACATGGCTGGCTTGAATTTTGCCTAGAAACAGTTCCTGGAGGCTTTCCACTGTTGTAATATGAGTGGGAAGGGCCTATTTTAGTGCTTTTCTGTGCAGATAAAATTACAGACACAGACATCCAGCTTCTTCCTGCATGTTCCAGGACTTCTCTGAAGGGCTCAAAAGGCTTCAAAAGTCGTATTGAGGGAGGTAAAAAGCCACAGTAGAGCTGTGGCAGTTGTTGTGACTGTTTAAAAAACGTTTTTGTCATTTGTTATTCTGTTTTTGGTATTAAGGGGTTAATCATCCATTTGCAAGTGGGTGCAATGCTCTGCTAACTTATTACATACACTGTAAAAATTTCGTTAGTGTAACTGCCTTTTTTCACTGTTATTTCAAATTTGGACAAAATTTGTGTTTCTTAAAGGTGCAGTAACGTTTTTTTATTTTTTTTATTTATTTTTTTTATTAAATTTTTTTTATTGAGGTTCACCAAACAAGTCAAATAAAAGTTGAGACAAACATCATTACACAATAATGACACAATAGTTCCATTGACAATGATTAGTACATAGTTTTAAAGATGTTGCGAACTGAGAGATAATACAATCTAGCTATACGATAAAGAAACTTAATCTTCAGCCCAATGTAGTTCTTGTCGTTTGGGAAATTCACCGTGAGTGATTGGTCTCTTTCAGGTTCTATCTAAGAGGTGAAACCTCATTTTCCTTTTTTCCATTCAAGAATGTATAACATTGTATGTGCAGATAAGAGTGGTGACCGGAAGGTTCCGGAGAGTGAAAGAGAGAAAGCGTTAGAATAGAAGGGATGAAGAAGAGAGGGGAAGGGAGAGAAAGAAAAAAAAAAAAAAAAAAAAAGACACTAATGACGAAGGGGAGGGAGATATGGCGAGCCCTGGAGCAGGGTCACCCCACATAGGAGAGGACCCCGGTCCCTAGCTAAATGGACAACAATACTATATGGTTTTGTTCCAGTATGCAACTAAAAGATCATGGATATCTAATTTGTGGACTTTCAGGTAATGGTATCTCTCTAATAATAGCAAATCCTCCACCTGACTCCGCCATTCCTGCTCTGAGGGGATTGTTTGTGTTTTCCAGTATTTTGGAATGATCTTTTTGGCCGCTGTCAACATAAGTAGAAACAAAGCTCTTTTGCCCCTTGCTGTTAGTTGGGGCACAGAGCAGAATATTAATGTCTCAGGCACTTGCGGGACCACTGTTCCCAGCACGTCCGACATAGCCTGGAACACCGCCTTCCAGTAACAAGTCAAGCGGGGACAACTCCACCAGATATGAAGGAGAGAACCCACTTCCCCACACCCTCTCCAACAAGTGTTGGTCGTGCCGGGGAACATCTTACTCAGTCTTAATGGTGTCAAATACCATCTGCTAGTTAGCTTAAGGTGAATTTCTTGTACTTTTGCTGAAACCGAGGAGCACTTAATGAGCCTAAATGCTCTCAGCCACTTTTCAGGATCGATTTCTTGATTCAGTTCCCGGTGCCATGAAGCTGTGTATGATGGGAGAGAGGCTGTGGAGGGGGCAGCGATAAGTTTATATAATTTGGAAATCAAATGGGTAGGGTAACTAGGATGTGTGCAAAGTTTCTCAAAGTGTGTAAGGGTTCTCCCAAAGTCTGATCTGTGTTTGTGGTGCGATATATAGTGAATCAGTTGGTTATATCGGAGCCATGAGGAGAAGATTCCCCCATGTGTCTCCGCCAAAGTCTGTTGTGTTTTCAACCCACCCTCCTCAGAAATGAAACTGATAGAACCGGTCCTAAGAGGATATGGGGTCAATATTTTACTTTTCAGCTTATGGTAAGGAAGATCAATGTTTTCTAGCAGCGGGGAGAGCGGGCCTATTTTTGAGGAGATGTGTGTCGTGGTAGACATGATTCTGTCCCATTCCGACAGAATATGTGCTGTAATGAGGTATTGTTGAGTGTGTTTAGGTCTCTGTTGTGCCAGGGTCCAGGCCAATGTCGCTACATTATTTACCTTAAGTATATTTCTATCTAACTGGAGCCATGTCTTATTTTCGGTGTTATGGGCCCATTCTACTATGTGGCGGAGAGCTATTGCTTGTTTATAAGCTGAGAGATTCGGAATCCCCAACCCCCCGCTATCTCTAGGAAGGTATTGTGTTTTCTTTGGAACTCTGGGGTGGGTGCCAGCCCATATGAATTGGTCTATTATCTTTTGTAATTGAGAGAGGTAGTTGTCTGGGAGCTGTATGGGCAATACTTGCATTAGATATAAGATCCGAGGGAGAATATTCATTTTTATCACCCCTATCCTGCCTAGCCAGGACAGGGGTTTGTTTCTCCAGGAGGATAAGTCTCATGTTATATCAATTTTCAGGGGGCAGTAGTTAAATTTGAAGAGATCTTGGGTGTTGGGTGTCAGTTGGACACCCAGATACCTTAGTGTACGTGGGGCCCAAGGGACTCCATAGTTGTCTTTAATATCCTGTATGATTTTGTGGGGGGTATTGATGTTCAGAATTTCTGATTTTGTTATGTTAAGTTTGAAATTAGAAACATTCCTGTAGGCCTCCAACTCTGCCAATAACTCTGGCATGGAGCTTTCCGCTTCTGTCAGGGAGAACAAAATGTCGTCCGCGTATAGCGCTTGCTTATGTTCTGAGTGGCCTATTCTAAGGCCCCTGATCTTGGTATTGTTCCTAACCTTTTGGGCTAAAATTTCTATAGAGATGGCGAAAAGCAAGGGGGATAGTGGACATCCCTGTCTAGTTCCGTTGTTTATGAGAAAAGGTTCTGATAGGGTGTTATTCACCCTTATCTTCGCGTTGGGATTGGAGTATAAAGCAAAGGTCAGATGTAGGAAAGATTCCGGAATTCCCATCTCAGTCATAGCCCGACGCAGAAAAGACCAGCGAACCCTATCGAAGGCCTTCTCCGCGTCAGACGAGAAGAGGACCATAGGTGTGCCCGAAGCCTTAGCAAAATTAATGAGATGGACGGTCTTGATGACATTGTCTCTGGCTTCTCGACCCGGAATAAATCCGGATTGATCACAGGATATCAAATTGGGGAGATATTTGTTTAATCTGGTAGATAAAATTTTAGCTAGGATTTTCATGTCAGTGTTGATGAGAGAGATGGGACGGAAGTTTTCAGGACGAGTTGCAGGTTTGCCTGGCTTGGGGAGGACTGTGATATGGGCCTCTAATAGATTTTTAGATAGAGATGGGTTATTTCTTAAATCATTAAATAGTTTTAATAGGTGCGGGGATAGAACTTCCGATAGTTTCTTGTAATAGCTCATTGTGTAACCATCCGGGCCTGGGCTTTTCCCTGATGGGGAATCTTTGATTGCCTGTAATATTTCTTCAAGTGTGATGGGTGATTCTAAGTGTGTTTTCCCTTCCTCGTTTAAAGTGGGCAAGTCTAATCCCTGAAAGTAGCTGTCAAGGTGGGCAGTATGCTCCGAGAGGGGAGTTTCTCCCTGTGGCTGAGCCTTAGATTGTTGAATGTTATAAAGTTCACTGTAGTAATGTCTAAATGTGGCCGCTATGGTTTTATTGCTTTTTATTAACTGACCCTCCGAGGATTGGAGGCTGTGAATGTAAGAGGATAACTGTTTTCTCCTCAAACATCTGGCCAAGACCTTGCCTGGTTTGTCCCCTCCCTCATAGTAGTGTTGCCTCAGATGGAGTGCATTACGCTGGTGTATTGTTATCAGATGTGCTTTTAACTCAGCTCTAGCTTTAAACAATTCGCCTCTGAGGTTGTCACTATCAGTGTTGCGCTTATGAGCAGCTTCTAGAGTTCCTACTTTATGTAGAAGGTTTGTGTGTTTCTCTCTAGCTTGCCTGAGTAGCCTAGCTTTACGCTTGATGAATATACCCCTCATGACGGATTTATGGGCTTCCCATTCGCACTGAAGCGAAGTTGTAGAGTTGCCATTAAGCAAAAAATATTCCACAACCTCCTTTTTCAAGTCTGCCAGCGCAATGGGATCTTCTAAGAGGGAGTCGTCAAGTCTCCAAATTTTAGATGTTATTGGGAGGTCAGGCCACTGAACTGAACAAGTTACTGGTGCATGGTCAGTCCAGGTTATTTGACCGATCTCACAGTGGGTAGTCAGTGATAAGCTGTCAGCGTCAGTGAAGATATAATCTATCCTAGTGTAGCAATTATGAGGGGGTGAATAATAAGAGTAGTCTCTGGTTTGTGGGTGTAAGGTCCTCCATGTGTCATGTAGGTGTAGATTGTGGAAAAATTGCTTTATTGTTTTCAATTTGGACCTCGGGACAGATGAGATTCCTCTAGAGGAGTCCAGCCCTGGATCAAAGGCCAGGTTGAAGTCCCCCCCCCAGGAATAAAGTCCCCTTGACCTTGTCTAAGATCAGGTTTGAGATCTTTCTAAAAAAAATGGTGTGCTCTTGGTTTGGGGCGTAGATGTTCAGCAATGATAGTTGTTGGCCATATAGGTGACCTATCATAAGGATATAACGTCCCTCTGGGTCTTTATCAATTTGTGTAACCTGGAAGGGGAGAGATCTATGGATCAGAACACCCACCCCTCCTTTCTTATGGGGTCCTGAAGCAAAACTGGTGATGGGATATTGTGGGGTATTCCATTTAGGTTCCTTACCTTTCTGAAAGTGAGTTTCCTGAACCATAAAGATCTGACTCCCTAATCTAGAAAATTCCCTACATGCTATAGACCGTTTACCAGGACTGTTAAGGCCTTTGACATTGATAGAAGTAATTAACAAGTTATGTTCTTGAAATCTGCTCATTTTACCCGCCATGGTTGGGATCTGTGCTAGTGTGGGAAGGGGGGGGAGAGAAAAAAAAAAAAAAAAAAAAGGGGGGGGGGGAAAGGTTGAGGTGATAAGGGGTATGTAGGTGAGTGATGTAGAGGAAAGGTTAGATGAGAAAGAGCACTCAAAATTCACTAGAAGGTAGGGGAGTCAGAGGGTAAGAAAAAGAAAGAAGAAAAGGAAAAAGGAAAAAAAGAGGTGTGGGAGAAAAACACTTGTTAAGAGTGCAAGGAAGAGGATAGAAAGTAAAGACTCCTGGAGGGGGTATCTCTCTGTCCGGCTTGTAAAGGGATAGGGTAGATTAATCGTTGATTCCAAAGGGCATGTCACGTATTGTAATTTGAGAGGAGGATAATGAAAGACGAGGTTGGAAGGGGAGGGGGGAAGGGGAAGGAAGGATGAGGGGCATAGAATGTAGAGGCAAAATGGGGGATAGTATAAACAGAAGGAAATGGGCGGTGTTAAGAGAGGGGAGAGTATGGTGGTGGAAGGTAAAAACCGCCCCTTTCTTCTGTCTCTTGCATGTAGGATTAAAAATTAGACCGCTGATCCCCCCCATACCATGCTGAGCAGGCCCTGATGGGGTCTGGGATGTTCTCAGCATACAAAACTGATTATACATACATATTAACAACATTTCAACTGTCATAATATGATATAAAAAACTAGGTTACTGATAAACAATTTTGATAAGACATTTCAAATCAGCTGGAGCAGTATTGAGTTCCCATTTTTGTATGTTTCTTTTCTAGGTTCGAGGGAATAGGGGAGATGGATAGGAGAGGGAGGGAGAGGGGATGACAGGGGTAGTTGGGAAAATGTTGTATGAGGGGAGGAAGGGATGAGAGGGTAGAGGGGAGAAGGAAGGAGGGAGGAAGGGAGAGAGGAGGTTGGAAAGGCCTATTTAACTATCTTGATTCATGTTTACAGTGAGTCACAACTTGCCTCTCGACCCCAGTGTGAAGTGGTGTAGGCCTCAGAGAGGGCCAAATAACCATTAAAATTTTTTTAACCATTTGAACAAATATAAAGATCAAACATTAAGAACAATATTATCAACACTACTGCTGAGGGAACAGAATCAAGAACATATTAAATGCATAACACAAAGCTTTGATGGCACAGCAAATAGTTCTTAGTGCAAAAAAGGATACATATTCTCTTGCAGGGTCCCCGCATTGTCCTGCGAGGGTGTCCAAAAACATAAACTTTGAAGCTCAGGCTTCACTAACAGGCAGGAGTGTGGAGGCGAGTTCAGTCATTTTAAACTTATTATTTTCTAATTCTCCGATTTTCTTCTATTTCTTTTCTTCTTATGCTTTCCCCTGTTCCCAGTTTCTTCCAAAATTACTGGGTGGAAAATTCTCATACAGAGGAGATCAGTAGCAATAAGGGGTGTTGTAACAGAGATCAAAAGGGCCTCTTAAATTGATGCAGACTCATTTATAGAGGCTTGGCGAGGTCCATGGTTTTCTGGTAAGCAGGGGGCTGGCCTGTTGACCTCTTTTAGGTCAAATGGAAAAGAGAGGTCTTTGCAAAAAGAGTCAAGGTCGTCCCCAGATCTAAAGGTAGCCGATTTATTGTTGTAGGAGACTATGAGGGATACAGGAAAGCCCCATCTGTACTGGATTTTGTGTCTCCTTAAGGCTGTAGTGAGGGGGGCCATTTCTCTCCTTTTCTGTAAAGTAGCTTGGGAAAGGTCTGCAAATAAAGAGATTTCCTCACCTGCGTGGTAGATTGGGTGTTTGGCCCTTGCACAGCGAAGAAGGTCCTCTTTGTCCTTGTATCGCAGGAATTTGACTATGATGTCCCTTGGTGGAGCCTTTGGGGGTGGTTTAGGCCTAATAGCTCTATGAGCTCTCTCAATGGGAATGTCTTCTGCAGCCTGATCATCTTTTATGATTTTAAATAATGCTTGTAAGTAGCCCTCTATGGCAGGGGGGAAAACAGTCTCTGAGACACCTCTTATGCGCAGGTTACTGCGTCTGCACCTATTTTCTAGGTCTTCTAGTTTGTCCGCTAGAATGTTAATCTGGTGAGAATGTTCATGTAGTTGTGTAGTATTTGTCTGAACAGTTTTTTCTGTAGATGCTTGTTTTTCTTCCAAGGTGACCACCCTCTGGTCAAGTGCCCCTATATCCCTGCGGAGGTCTCCAAATAGGCTTCTCATCTCCTGCATGACTTCCTTAATATCCTCCTTTGAGGAAAGATGTGTAATGTCCTTTTTTGTTAGGTACATATCTGTGGAATTCTCCTCTAATTGCATCTGTAGGGGCCCAAGTGTGGGAGAGGGTGGCTTATCTCCTGTAGCAGTTTGTGTGTGGGTTTCCACAGATTTAAGATAATGGTTTAGGGTTTTATTTGCAGCAGGTTTATCTGTTTTATTATTCTTTTTGCAAGGCATTACAAGCAGCAAACCATTCAATATTGTTTTTGCAAGAGCAGACAGCTGTAGACTTCTGTTTTAATTTTGTATTGTTACTGTATGAGAAGCTGTGGGGCAGTATTGCTGTAGATTTGCTGTAGGGGGAATGTGGATGTCCGGTGGCACTGTATGTAGTGAAAGTTATGCCCCTGTACTAGAGTCGTGGGTTCTTGGTAATAAGTGGTGTGTTTAGCTGAGGTTGCCGGAATAATATGTGTCCCAAAGGTTACAGCACTTATTTTAGGTGTAAATTCAAGAATCCCCCTGTTTAAGCATGTGAATTTCTCACTATCTCACCTAGGTCTTGTTGTTACGATTACTGAGAGAACCCAGTCCGGTGTTGTGGACCCCCGGTGTGATGTCGCTGCAAGAGTGCTCACTGCTGCATTAAAGGTTAGCTCCTGGGCCTTCCTGACCCGATCCGTCTTGTGAGCGAGCTGAGGAGAAGTGAGTACAGGCGGCCACGTGGGAGCAAGATGGCGACCGGGAGATCCGCAGCTAGTTCAGCTTGTCCCAGTGTGTAGTGAGTTGTCCGCCGTCTGGTGTTAGAGGCTCTACCCAATCTTAAGGAGGTCCGGGCTGATGGGGAATTTGGGGTATGAGCTGGCGGGGGGATCCGAGGAGATTTAGCTGATGGTATCTTGTAGATACTGTCTGCAGTTAGTCCGCCATACCTCCGGCACTGATGAAATACTGTCACCGTTGTTTCTGGTTAAATAACAGCATGGAGAGGGTTGGGGGAGTTTCAGGAAAGCTACCGGAGGGGATAGGGGGGAATTTGGGAGCTATGACATGCTTTTGGAGCTGATTTTGCCGGGAAGGGAGATAGGAGCTCTAGCAAAAAGCAGCCATCATCCAGCGTGGCTAAGCTCCGCCTCCCCGCAGTAACTTTTTTTATATTGCTTGTAAACTTGTTTTAAGTGTTTTCCAAGCTTGCTAGTCTCATTGCTAGTCTGTTTAAACATGTCTGATACAGAGGAATCTACTTGTTCATTATGTTTGAAAGCCATGGTGGAGCCCCATAGGAGAATGTGTACTAAATGTATTGATTTCACCTTAAACAGTAAAGATCAGTCTTTATCTATAAAAGAATTATCACCAGAGGGTTCTGTCGAGGGGGAAGTTATGCCTACTAACTCTCCCCACGTGTCAGACCCTTCGCCTCCCGCTCAGGGGACGCACGCTAATATGGCGCCAATTACATCAGGGACGCCCATAGCGATTACCTTGCAGGACATGGCTGCAATCATGAATAATACCCTGTCAGAGGTATTATCTAGATTGCCTGAATTAAGAGGTAAGCACGATAGCTCTGGGGTTAGGAGAGATACAGAGCGCGCAAATGCTGTAAGAGCCATGTCTGATACTGCGTCACAGTATGCAGAACATGAGGACGGTGAGATTCATTCTGTGGGTGACATCTCTGACTCGGGGAAACCTAATTCAGAGATTTCTAATTTTAAATTTAAGCTTGAGAACCTCCGTGTATTGCTTGGGGAGGTATTAGCTGCTCTGAATGACTGTAACACAGTTGCAATTCCAGAGAAATTGTGTAGGCTGGATAGATACTATGCGGTGCCAGTGTGTACTGACGTTTTTCCTATACCTAAAAGGCTTACAGAAATTATTAGCAAGGAGTGGGATAGACCTGGTGTGCCCTTTTCCCCACCTCCTATATTTAGAAAAATGTTTCCAATAGATGCCACTACACGGGACTTATGGCAGACGGTCCCTAAGGTGGAGGGAGCAGTTTCTACTTTAGCAAAGCGTACCACTATCCCGGTTGAGGACAGTTGTGCTTTTTCAGATTCAATGGATAAAAAATTAGAGGGTTACCTTAAGAAAATGTTTATTCAACAAGGTTTTATTTTACAGCCCCTTGCATGCATTGCGCCTGTCACTGCTGCGGCAGCGGCATTCTGGTTTGAGGCCCTGGAAGAGGCCATCCATACAGCTCCATTGGAGGAAATTATTGACAAGCTTAGAACGCTTAAGCTAGCTAACTCATTTGTTTCTGATGCCATTGTTCATTTGACTAAACTAACGGCGCTATGGCTTAAATCCTGGTCAGCTGACGGGACTTCAAAGTCTAAGTTACTCAACATTCCTTTCAAGGGGCAGACCTTATTCGGGCCTGGCTTGAAGGAAATTATTGCTGACATTACTAGAGGCAAGGGTCATACCCTTCCTCAGGACAGGGCCAAATCAAAGGCCAAACACTCTAATTTTCGTGCCTTTCGAAATTTCAAGGCAGGAGCAGCATCAACTTCCTCCGCTTCAAAACAAGAGGGAACTGTTGCTCGTTCCAGACAGGCATGGAAACCTAACCAGTCCTGGAACAAGGGCAAGCAGGCCAGAAAACCTGCTGCTTCCCCCAAGACAGCATGAAGGAACAGCCCCCTATTCGGAAATTGATCTAGTGGGGTCCAGACTTTCTCTCTTCGCCCAGGCGTGGGCAAGAGATGTTCAGGATCCCTGGGCGTTGGAGATCATATCTCAGGGATACCTTCTGGACTTCAAAGCTTCTCCTCCACAAGGGAGATTTCATCTTTCAAGGTTATCAGCAAACCAGATAAAGAAAGAGGCATTCCTAAGCTGTGTGCAAGACCTCCTAGTAATGGGAGTGATCCATCCAGTTCCGCGGACGGAACAGGGACAGGGGTTTTATTCAAATCTGTTTGTGGTTCCCAAGAAAGAGGGAACCTTCAGACCAATCTTGGATCTAAAGATCTTAAACAAATTCCTCAGAGTTCCATCATTCAAAATGGAAACTATTCGGACCATCCTACCCATGATCCAAGAGGGTCAGTACATGACCACAGTGGACTTAAAGGATTCCTACCTTCACATACCAATTCACAAAGATCATCATCGGTTCCTAAGGTTTGCCTTTCTAGACAGGCATTACCAATTTGTAGCTCTTCCCTTCGGGTTGGCTACAGCCCCGAGAATCTTTACAAAGGTTCTGGGCTCACTTCTGGCGGTTCTAAGACCGCGAGGCATAGCGGTGGCTCCGTATCTAGACGACATCCTGATACAGGCGTCAAGCTTTCAAATTGCCAAGTCTCATACAGAGATAGTTCTGGCATTTCTGAGGTCGTATGGGTGGAAAGTGAACGTGGAAAAGATTTCTCTATCCCCACTCACAAGAGTCACCTTCCTAGGGACTCTTATAGATTTTGTAGAGATGAAAATTTACCTGACGGAGTCCAGGTTATCAAAACTTCTAAATGCTTGCCGTGTCCTTCATTCCATTCCATGTCCGTCAGTAGCTCAGTGCATGGAAGTAATCGGCTTAATGGTAGCGGCAATGGACATAGTGCCATTTGCGCGCCTGCATCTCAGACCGCTGCAATTATGCAGGCTAAGTCAGTGGAATGGGGATTACTCAGATTTGTCCCCTCTACTAAATCTGGATCAAGAGACCAGAGATTCTCTTCTCTGGTGGCTATCTCGGGTCCATCTGTCCAAGGGTATGACCTTTCGCAGGCCAGATTGGACGATTGTAACAACAGATGCCAGCCTTCTAGGCTGGGGCGCAGTCTGGAACTCCCTGAAGGCTCAGGGATCGTGGACTCAGGAGGAGAAACTCCTCCCAATAAATATTCTGGATTTAAGAGCAATATTCAATGCTCTTCTAGCTTGGCCTCAGTTAGCAACCCTGAGGTTCATCAGATTTCAATCGGACAACATCACGACTGTGGCTTACATCAACCATCAAGGGGGAACCAGGAGTTCCCTAGCGATGTTAGAAGTCTCAAAGATAATTCGCTCGGCAGAGTCTCACTCTTGCCATCTGTCAGCGATCCACATCCCAGGCGTAGAGAACTGGGAGGCAGATTTTCTAAGTCGTCAGACTTTTCATCCGGGGGAGTGGGAACTCCATCCGGAGGTGTTTGCTCAACTGATCCATCATTGGGGCAAACCAGAACTGGATCTCATGGCGTCTCGCCAGAACGCCAAGCTTCCTTGTTACGGATCCAGGTCCAGGGACCCGGGAGCGACGCTGATAGATGCTTTAGCAGCTCCTTGGTTCTTCAACCTGGCTTATGTGTTTCCACCGTTTCCTCTGCTCCCTCGACTGATGGACAAGCAGGAGAGAGCATCTGTGATTCTGATAGCGCCTGCGTGGCCACGCAGGACCTGGTATGCAGACCTAGTGGACATGTCATCCTTTCCACCATGGACTCTGCCTCTGAGGCAGGACCTTCTAATAGAAGGTCCTTTCAATCATCCAAATCTAATTTCTCTGAGACTGACTGCATGGAGATTGAACGCTTGATCCTATCAAGGCGTGGCTTCTCCGAGTCAGTCATTGATACCTTAATACAGGCACGAAAGCCTGTCACCAGGAGAATCTACAATAAGATATGGCGTAAATATCTTTATTGGTGTGAATCCAAGAATTACTCATGGAGTAAGGTTAGGATTCCTAGGATATTGTCCTTTCTCCAAGAGGGTTTGGACAAAGGATTATCAGCTAGTTCTTTAAAAGGACAGATTTCTGCTCCGTCTATTCTTTTGCACAAGCGTCTGGCAGAGGTTCCAGACATCCAGGCATTTTGTCAGGCTTTGGTTAGAATTAAGCCTGTGTTTAAAACTGTTGCTCCCCCGTGGAGCTTAAACTTGGTTCTTAAAGTTCTTCAAGGAGTTCCGTTTGAACTCCTTCATTCTATTGATATTAAACTTTTATTTTGGAAAGTTCTGTTTTTGATGGCTATTTCCTCGGCTCGAAGAGTCTCTGAGCTATCTGCCTTACAATGTGATTCTCCTTATCTGATTTTTCATGCAGATAAGGTAGTTCTGCGTACCAAACCTGGGTTTTTACCTAAGGTGGTTTCTAACAAGAATATCAATCAAGAGATTGTTGTTCCATCATTGTGTCCTAATCCTTCTTCAAGGAAGGAACGTCTTTTACATAATCTGGACGTAGTCCGTGCCTTGAAGTTTTACTTACAAGCTACTAAAGATTTTCGCCAAACATCTTCCCTGTTTGTCGTTTACTCTGGACAGTGGAGAGGTCAAAAAGCTTCGGCAACCTCTTTCCTTTTGGCTTCGGAGCATAATTCGCTTAGCCTATGAGACTGCTGGACAGCAGCCCCCTGAAAGGATTACAGCTCATTCTACTAGAGCTGTGGCTTCCACCTGGGCCTTTAAAAATGAGGCCTCTGTTGAACAGATTTGCAAGGCTGCGACTTGGTCTTCGCTTCACACCTTTTCAAAATTTTACAAATTTGATACTTTTGCTTCTTCGGAGGCTGTTTTGGGGAGAAAAGTTCTTCAGGCAGTGGTTCCTTCCGTTTAATCATTCCTTGCCCCTCCCATCATCCATGTACTTTAGCTTTGGTATTGGTATCCCATAAGTAATGGATGATCCGTGGACTGGATACACTTAACAAGAGAAAACATAATTTATGCTTACCTGATAAATTTATTTCTCTTGTAGTGTATCCAGTCCACGGCCCGCCCTGTCCTTTTAAGGCAGGTCTAAATTTTAATTAAACTACAGTCACCACTGCACCCTATGGTTTCTCCTTTCTCGTCTTGTTTCGGTCGAATGACTGGATATGGCTGTGAGGGGAGGAGCTATATAGCAGCTCTGCTGTGGGTGATCCTCTTGCAACTTCCTGTTGGGAAGGAGAATATCCCATAAGTAATGGATGATCCGTGGACTGGATACACTACAAGAGAAATAAATTTATCAGGTAAGCATAAATTATGTTTTGTTGCACTTCCGTTTGGTTTTGCCTCGGCTCCCAGAATATTCACAAGGTTATGGGGACTCTATTGGCAGGGATCAGATTCCAGGGAATTGCTGTGGCGCCTTATCTAGACTCATCTTGGTTCAGGCGTCATCTTTTCATTCTTACAGAGATGTTGTTGTCTTTTCTACGTTTCCATGAGTGGAAGATGAATCTGGAAAAGTGTTCTCTAGTTCCATCTGCATAAGTGTGTTTCCTAGGGACATTCATAGATTCTCTGTCCATGTAGATTTTCCTGACGGAGGTCAGAAAATCCTAACTTCTTGCTTTCCGCCTTTCCCTCCAGTCTGCCTTCCGCAAATTAGTGACTCTGTGCATGGAGGTGATTCGTCTGATGGTGGCTTCCATGGACATCATTCCTTTTGCTCGGTTCGATCTGCGACCCCTGCAGCTTTGCATGCTTCTTCAATGGAACAGGGTCCATTCAGATTTGTCGCAGAGGATATATCTGGACCCCTATCAGGAGACTCTCATGGTGGATTTCACAGGAACATCTGTCTTGGGGGAACTTGCTTCCTAAGACCTTCCTGGGTGATTGTGACTATGATCCCCCACCTGTCAGACTGGGGAGCTGTTTGGGGTTCTCTGAACTCTCAGGGCCTGTGGTCTCGGGAAGAGTCTTCTCTTCCCATAAACATCTTGGAGTTAAGAGCAATCTTCAATGCCCTGTCAGCGTGGCCACAATTATCTTTAGTCCGGTTTATCAGATTCTAGTCGGACAACATCTCCTCAGTGGGACTAGCATTCTGCAGTGGGCGGCAGCTCATGACTGTCCCCTATCTGCCATCCACATTCCAGGAGTGGACAATGGGGAGGCAGATTTTCTGAGCAGACAGGCCTTTCATCCCGGGGAGCAGGTTCTCCTTCCGGAAGTGTTCTCTCAAATAACCCTCAGATGGGGAGTTCCAGAGTTGGATCTAATGACGTCCCGCCAAAATGCCAAGGTTCCAAAGTACAGTTCAAGGTCAAAAGATCCTCAGGCCGTTCTGATAGATGCTCTAGTGGTTCCTTGGATGTTCTCTCTTGCTTTATTGTTTGCTCTTTTTCAACGAGTCATTACTCGTATCAAGCAGGAGACAATTCGGTATTCCTAATAGTTCCTGCATGGCCTCGCAGGATATGGTTCGCGGATCTAGTAAGGAGTCATCTCTACCTCCTTGGAGGTTACCTTTGGGGAAGGACCTTCTACTTCAGGGTCCTTTACTCCATCCAAACCTTGTTCTATGAAGCTGACTGCTTAGAGATTAAGCGCCTAGTTATGTTTAGATGTCTAGGCGTGGTTTTTTTGTAGCAGTCTTTGATACTATGCTTCAGGCTTGCAAACCCGTTTCTCGCAAGATTTTCCATAAGGTATGGCATAAATATCTTTATTAGTGCGAATCTAAGGGTTTCTCCTGGAGTCGGGTCAGGTTTCCCCGTATTTTATCTTCTCTTTAGGATGACCTGGAGAAAGGTTTGTCGGTCGGTTCTCTGAAGGGTCAGGTTTTTGCATCCTTTTGCACAAACGTCTGGCAGACTTACCAGATGTTCAAACTTTTGTACAGGCCCTGGTTAGAATCAGGCCTGTGTTTAAACCTGTTGCTCCTCCTGGGAGCCTTAACCTAGTTCTTAAAGTTTGCAGCAGGCTCCGTTTGAACCGATGCATGTTGTTGATATCAAATTATTATCTTGGAAAGTTTTGTTTCTAGTTGCTATTTCTTTCGCTCGAGAGCTTCTGAGCTTTCAGCTCTGCAGTGTGATTCTCCGTACCTTATTTTTCATGCAGATAAGGTGGTCCTTCGTACTAAATTGGGTTTTCTCCCTAAGGTGCTGTCGGATCATAACATTTATCAGGAAATTGTTGTTCTTTCTTTTGTCCTAATCCTCCTCCTCCTCATAAGGAACATCTTTTGCATAACTTGGATGTTGTGCGCGCTATTTTTTTTTACTTATAAGCTACTAAAGATGTTAGGCATTCTTTTGCCCTGTTTGTTGTTTTCTCTGGAAAACGTAAGGGTCAGATGGATTCTTCTTCTACTTTTCTCTCTAGTTGAGAAGTTTGATTCGTTTTTACTTTGAGAGGCCTCTTTTTTTGGAAGAAAGGTGCTTCAAGCGGTGGTGCCTTCTGTATAGGTCCTCCTGCCTTTTTCTTCCTCCCTATCATTCCTTGTCCTCTAGCTTGGGTATTGGTTCCCACTAGTAATTGGAATGACATTGTGGACTCTCCATGTCATAGGAAAGAAAACAAAATTTATGCTTACCTGATAAATTTATTTCCGGACATGGAGAGTCCACGACCCCGCCCTCTTTTTAATTATAATTTGGCAGTTTTTGAGTAAACCTCAGGCACCTCTATACTCTTGTGTTTCTTCTTTTTCCATTTTCCTTCGACTGAATGACGGGATTATGAGTAAGGGAAGTTACACTTAACAGCTTTGCTGGGGTGCTCTTTGCCGCCTCCTGCTGGTCAGGAGTTGAATATCCCACTAGTTATTGGAATGACGTCATGGACTCTCCATGTCCGGAAAGAAAGAAATTTATCAGGTAAGCATAAATTTCGTTTTTTACTATAAATAATTAGATTTTGTTTTTTGGTGACTTATGTGACAGACCTTGATCAGAGTAACCTATACTAATTAACATCCATCTTTCAATTTAACAGGACAAAGACATCTGTATGGCTGTGATTGTAGACAAGAGGCAAACCAAGCATCACATGATTAATATATGTGTTAGAATGCAGTGTTGAAGAAATAACTTAATATTATTGTCTGTCATGTCTTCAAAGCTCTATTTTGATTGTCCAGGCTTGATGCCTTCATAAGCAGCTATGTTTTTGATAACTATGGAGGGAGGCAGAGAGTTCAACAAAATAGGGGCCATTCTGGAGAAGTCCTGTGGACAGGAATAGGAGAAGGTTACAAGAGGACAAGAGCAGGAGGTCATGAGCAGAGCGAAGGGGCCAAGAGGGAGAATATCTGGACACAAGGTCTGAGATATAGGAGAGAGCATTGTTATTAAAGTCCTTGATTATTAGTCAGGATTTTGTGTTTGGTCTGAAGGTTAGAGGAAGCCAGTGAAGAGATTGTCAGAGAGGTCCAGCAAACGATGAGTAACGTGTAAAGAAGATCAGCTTGGGAAAGTCATTCATTATTGACTGTAAAGGAGATAGACGGCAGGGAGACCAGAGAAGATGGTGTTGCAATAGTCAAGGTAGGAAATGATGAGAGAGTGGATTAAAATCTTAGTTATATCTTGTTTGAGAAAGTGGTGAACTTTGGAGATATTTTTAAGGTGGAAATGATAGAGGTTGGCTAACGACTGGTTGGGGGGAGTCATTATACACAGGAGACAGAGCATTCCTGATCTCCATATCTATCCTGATACAATTTATGATTGGCTAGCTAACAAATGCAAGAGTTTTTCCAATTATGGTTTCAATATAAGTAAATAACATTTTTGCACTCAGCAAATTCTATTCAGCAAACTAAAAGGAGGTGTTACTATGTCTGACCATATATAAAAAAAGACAAACATCAATACTAGAGACAGGAATGAACTAATGTCTGCCTTTCTGAAAAATTCATATTGACCTAGTGTTATAGCTTAATTATTTTATATACTAGTGTGTGTGTAGAGAGAGAGAGAGATATGGATGACGTAACAGAATGTAATTTGAGACTATGTGCATTGCTACTAAATTGGTTTGGAGTATACCTTGGGTAAATCCATAGACATTATGGAAGTAATGCCCAAAAGCACTGTCATGAATATCTCATGATTTAGATACTAAGGGGTTAATCATTTTTAGCCTGTGAGCTAAAAATATTTGTTTTTCAAGAAGAAATATGTTGCTGTGTTTATGTGCTGTGTGTTTTCCTTTGATCCAGACCCCCCTAATAAATAGTTTGAGTTCCACTTAACCAAATGTTATTATACATTCATTGATGCATCCAGACAGTAAACTTGTCTGCTCAAGAGACACAAAGCAGTGCCTCTCCCCAGAAATAGAAAAAGGTGTTCTATAATTTGAGGCAGGAATTTCAGAACTTTATTGCCCAAACCTGTCAGCAAAGGGATTGATGAAACACAGGGTCTTTTTCAAATAACTAACATGGGGTCATAAAAGAGGGGTGGATATTTACCTAGCTTTTCTGCAAATAATGTGGGGTCAAGCAACTTGATCTCATGGAAACATGTTATAAGAATTTTGTGTTTAACAATTAAAGTGTTCATTCGTCATGGGAGGCTGTACACTGCAGCGTGAGTGACCATCTTCCTGAACCATCTCCCTGGGGCAGATACCAAAGCTAATAAAGTGTAAGGTTTCTGTTATTTCTCCTTTTTATTTTAAAACTGTTTGCTTGTATATAATTCTATTTAACATCTTTTTAATTAACAATGCATTGTGCTGATTTTTCGCATAATAAATAATTCCTTTATTAAGATTTTGCCTTCGTCTATTATTTGAACCACGTTACTGAAAGAGACTGGTAGTATTAGTACTGTGATTTTAGGTAATTTTTTTGCTAAATTGTATTCTGGGAGTTAAAGGGACGCTGAACCCAAATTTTTTCTTTCGTGATCCAGATAGAGCATAACATTTTAAGCAACTTTCTAATTTACTTCTATTATCATTTTTTTCTTCGTTCTCTTGCTATCTTTATTTGAAAAAGAATGCATCTAAGGTTGTTTTTTTTTGGTTCAGCACTCTGGACAGAACTTTTGTATTGGTGGATGAATTTATCCACCAGTCAGCAAGCACAACCCAGGTTGTTCACCAAAAATGGGCCGGCATCTAAACTTACATTCTTATATTTCAAATAAAGATACCAAGAGAATGAATAAAAATTGATAATAGGAGTAAATTAGAAAGTTGCTTGAAATTTCATGCTCTATCTGAATCACGAAAGAAAGAATTTGGGTCCAGTGTCCCTTTAATTTGTAAGTCTGGGTTTTTCCTTAGCATTTCCCAAATAATAAATCCATAAGTGGTGGCAGCTTTGAGATAGTTTTAGTTTAGTTTGGGTTACAGAAAAAAGGGGAATTTGGACATTTTTCTAAGTCTAGGACAGACTAGAGAGTGTTGTTAACCCTTGCACCCACTGAACTAAGTCACAGGCTTGCCTGGAGTGGCTGGACTGTGACAGATTAGTGAAAGTGGAAAGGGTCGGTTAACCGTTTCTGTGCCAAAAAGGGACTGGCGCAGGGTTGGTTAACCCTGGTCGTCAAATTGGTGGCAGCGGTGTAGATAAAAAAAAAATTATTAGATTTTAGTGCTTTGTGGATTTACTAGTGTGAAAATTCCATTACTAAAATAAATTGTGACTCTCACAATTACCAAAGGCTAAAACTCAGTACATTATATAGTTACACATTACAAACAGTTCCCTTCCCTATTCTCTGTTTCTTTCATGTAATTAGCAAGAGTCCATGAGCTAGTGACGTATGGGATATACATTCCTACCAGGAGGGGCAAAGTTTCCCAAACCTCAAAATGCCTATAAATACACCCCTCACCACACCCACAATTCAGTTTTACAAACTTTGCCTCCGATGGAGGTGGTGAAGTAAGTTTGTGCTAGATTCTACGTTGATATGCGCTCCGCAGCAAGTTGGGGCCCGGTTTTCCTCTCAGCGTGCAGTGAATGTCAGAGGGATGTGAGGAGTATTGCCTATTTGAATGCAGTGATCTCCTTCTAAGGGGTCTATTTCATAGGTTCTCTGTTATCGGTCGTAGAGATTCATCTCTTACCTCCCTTTTCAGATCGACGATATACTCTTATATATACCATTACCTCTACTGATTCTCGTTTCAGTACTGGTTTGGCTATCTACTATATGTAGATGAGTGTCCTGGGGTAAGTAAGTCTTATTTTTTGTGACACTCCTAGCTATGGTTGGGCACTTTGTTTATAAAGTTCTAAATATATGTATTCAAACATTTATTTGCCTTGACTCAGAATGTTCAACTTTCCTTATTTTTCAGACAGTCAGTTTCATATTTGGGATAATGCATTTTAATTTAACATTTTTTCTTACCTTAAAATTTGACTTTTTCCCTGTGGGCTGTTAGGCTCGCGGGGGCTGAAAATGCTTCATTTTATTGCGTCATTCTTGGCGTGGACTTTTTTGGCACAAAAATTCTATTTCCGTTTCCGGCGTCATACGTGTCGCCGGAAGTTGCGTCATTTTTTGACGTTATTTTGCGCCAAAAATGTCGGCGTTCCGGATGTGGCGTCATTTTTGGCGCCAAAAAGCATTTAGGCGCCAAATAATGTGGGCGTCTTATTTGGCGCGAAAAAATATGGGCGTCACTCTTGTCTCCACATTATTTAAGTTTCATTTTTTATTGCTTCTGGTTGCTAGAAGCTTGTTCTTTGGCATTTTTCCCATTCCTGAAACTGTCATTTAAGGAATTTGATCAATTTTGCTTTATATATATGTTGTTTTTTCTCTTACATATTGCAAGATGTCTCACGTTGCATCTGAGTCAGAAGATACTACAGGAAAATCGCTGTCAAGTGCTGAATCTACCAAAGCTAAGTGTATCTGCTGTAAACTTTTGGTAGCTATTCCTCCAGCTGTTGTTTGTATTGATTGTCATGACAAACTTGTTAAAGCAGATAATATTTCCTTTAGTAAAGTACCATTGCCTGTTGCAGTTCCTTCAACATCTAAGGTGCAGAATGTTCCTGATAATATAAGAGATTTTGTTTCTGAATCCATAAAGAAGGCTATGTCTGTTATTTCTCCTTCTAGTAAACATAAAAAATCTTTTAAAACTTCTCTCCCTACAGATGAATTTTTAACTGAACATCATCATTCTGATTCTGATGATTCCTCTGGTTCAGAGGATTCTGTCTCAGAGGTTGATGCTGATAAATCTTCATATTTATTTAAAATGGAATTTATTCGTTCTTTACTTAAAGAAGTCCTAATTGCTTTAGAAATAGAGGATTCTGGTCCTCTTGATACTAAATCTAAACGTTTAAATAAGGTTTTTAAAACTCCTGTAGTTATTCCAGAAGTTTTTCCTGTCCCTGATGCTATTTCTGCAGTAATTTCCAAAGAATGGGATAATTTGGGTAATTCATTTACTCCTTCTAAACGTTTTAAGCAATTATATCCTGTGCCGCCTGACAGATTAGAATTTTGGGACAAGATCCCTAAAGTTGATGGGGCTATTTCTACCCTTGCTAAACGTACTACTATTCCTACGTCAGATGGTACTTCGTTTAAGGATCCTCTAGATAGGAAAATGGAGTCCTTTCTAAGAAAAGCTTATCTGTGTTCAGGTAATCTTCTTAGACCTGCTATATCTTTGGCTGATGTTGCTGCAGCTTCAACTTTTTGGTTGGAAACTTTAGCGCAACAAGTAACACATCGTGATTCTCATGATATTATTATTCTTCTTCAACATGCTAATAATTTTATCTGTGATGCCATTTTTGATATTATCAGAGTTGATGTCAGGTTTATGTCTCTAGCTATTTTAGCTAGAAGAGCTTTATGGCTTAAAACTTGGAATGCTGATATGGCTTCTAAATCAACTTTACTTTCCATTTCTTTCCAGGGTAACAAATTATTTGGTTCTCAGTTGGATTCCATTATTTCAACTGTTACTGGTGGGAAAGGAACTTTTTTACCACAGGATAAAAAATCTAAAGGTAAAAACAGGGCTAATAATCGTTTTCGTTCCTTTCGTTTCAACAAAGAACAAAAGCCTGATCCTTCATCCTCAGGAGCAGTTTCAGTTTGGAGACCATCTCCAGTCTGGAATAAATCCAAGCCAGCTAGAAAGGCAAAGCCTGCTTCTAAGTCCACATGAAGGTGCGGCCCTCATTCCAGCTCAGCTGGTAGGGGGCAGGTTACGTTTTTTCAAGGAAATTTGGGTCAATTCTGTTCACAATCTTTGGATTCAGAGCATTGTTTCAGAAGGGTACAGAATTCGTTTCAAGTTGAGACCTCCTGCAAAGAGATTTTTTCTTTCCCGTGTCCCAGTAAATCCAGTAAAAGCTCAAGCATTTCTGAAATGTGTTTCAGATCTAGAGTTGACTGGAGTAATTATGCCAGTTCCAGTTTCGGAACAGGGGATGGGGTTTTATTCAAATCTCTTCATTGTACCAAAGAAGGAGAATTCCTTCAGACCAGTTCTGGATCTAAAAATATTGAATCGTTATGTAAGGATACCAACGTTCAAGATGGTAACTGTAAGGACTATCTTGCCTTTTGTTCAGCAAAAGAATTATATGTCCACAATAGATTTACAGAATGCATATCTGCATATTCCGATTCATCCAGATCACTATCAGTTTCTGAGATTCTCTTTCCTAGACAAGCATTACCAGTTTGTGGCTCTGCCGTTTGGCCTAGCTACAGCTCCAAGAATTTTTACAAAGGTTCTCGGTGCCCTGCTGTCTGTAATCAGAGAACAGGGTATTGTGGTATTTCCTTATTTGGACGATATCTTGGTACTTGCTCAGTCTTTACATTTAGCAGAATCTCATACGAATCGACTTGTGTTGTTTCTTCAAGATCATGGTTGGAGGATCAATTTACCAAAAAGTTCTTTGATTCCTCAGACAAAGGTAACCTTTCTGGGTTTCCAGATGGATTCAGTGTCCATGACTCTGTCTTTAACAGACAAGAGACGTTTAAAATTGATTACAGCTTGTCGAAACCTTCAGTCACAATCATTCCCTTCGGTAGCCTTATGCATGGAAATTCTAGGTCTTATGACTGCTGCATCGGACGCGATCCCCTTTGCTCGTTTTCACATGCGACCTCTTCAGCTCTGTATGCTGAAGCAATGGTGCAAGGATTACACGAAGATATCTCAATTAATATCTTTAAAACCGATTGTTCAACACTCTCTAACATGGTGGACAGATCACCATCGTTTAATTCAGGGGGCTTCTTTTGTGCTTCCGACCTGGACTGTAATTTCAACAGATGCAAGTCTCACAGGTTGGGGAGCTGTGTGGGGATCTCTGACGGCACAAGGAGTTTGGGAATCTCAGGAGGTGAGATTACCGATCAATATTTTGGAACTCCGTGCAATTTTCAGAGCTCTTCAGTTTTGGCCTCTGCTGAAGAGAGAATCGTTCATTTGTTTTCAGACAGACAATGTCACAACTGTGGCATACATCAATCATCAAGGAGGGACTCACAGTCCTCTGGCTATGAAAGAAGTATCTCAAATTTCGGTTTGGGCGGAATCCAGCTCCTGTCTAATCTCTGCGGTTCATATTCCAGGTGTAGACAATTGGGAAGCGGATTATCTCAGTCGCCAAACGTTGCATCCGGGCGAATGGTCTCTTCACCCAGAGGTATTTCTTCAGATTGTTCAAATGTGGGAACTTCCAGAAATAGATCTGATGGCGTCCCATCTAAACAAGAAACTTCCCAGGTATCTGTCCAGATCCCGGGATCCTCAGGCGGAGGCAGTGGATGCATTATCACTTCCCTGGAAGTATCATCCTGCCTATATCTTTCCGCCTCTAGTTCTTCTTCCAAGAGTAATCTCCAAGATTCTGAAGGAATGCTCGTTTGTTCTGCTGGTAGCTCCGGCATGGCCTCACAGGTTTTGGTATGCGGATCTTGTCCGGATGGCCTCTTGCCAACCGTGGACTCTTCCGTTAAGACCAGACCTTCTGTCACAAGGTCCTTTTTTCCATCAGGATCTGAAATCCTTAAATTTAAAGGTATGGAGATTGAACGCTTGATTCTTGGTCAAAGAGGTTTCTCTGACTCTGTGATTAATACTATGTTACAGGCTCGTAAATCTGTATCTCGAGAGATATATTATAGAGTCTGGAAGACTTATATTTCTTGGTGTCTTTCTCATCATTTTTCCTGGCATTCTTTTAGAATACCGAGAATTTTACAGTTCCTTCAGGATGGTTTAGATAAGGGTTTGTCCGCAAGTTCTTTGAAAGGACAAATCTCTGCTCTTTCTGTTCTTTTTCACAGAAAGATTGCTATTCTTCCTGATATTCATTGTTTTGTACAAGCTTTGGTTCGTATAAAACCTGTCATTAAGTCAATTTCTCCTCCTTGGAGTTTGAATTTGGTTCTGGGAGCTCTTCAAGCTCCTCCGTTTGAACCTATGCATTCATTGGACATTAAATTACTTTCTTGGAAAGTTTTGTTCCTTTTGGCCATCTCTTCTGCCAGAAGAGTTTCTGAATTATCTGCTCTTTCTTGTGAGTCTCCTTTTCTGATTTTTCATCAGGATAAGGCGGTGTTGCGAACTTCTTTTGAATTTTTACCTAAAGTTGTGAATTCCAACAACATTAGTAGAGAAATTGTGGTTCCTTCATTATGTCCTAATCCTAAGAATTCTAAGGAGAAATCGTTGCATTCTTTAGATGTTGTTAGAGCTTTGAAATATTATGTTGAAGCTACGAAATCTTTTCGTAAGACTTCTAGTCTATTTGTTATCTTTTCCGGTTCTAGAAAAGGCCAGAAAGCTTCTGCCATTTCTTTGGCATCTTGGTTGAAATCTTTAATTCATCTTGCCTATGTTGAGTCAGGTAAAACTCCGCCTCAGAGAATTACAGCTCATTCTACTAGGTCAGTTTCTACTTCCTGGGCGTTTAGGAATGAAGCTTCGGTTGACCAGATCTGCAAAGCAGCTACTTGGTCCTCTTTGCATACTTTTACTAAATTCTACCATTTTGATGTATTTTCTTCTTCTGAAGCAGTCTTTGGTAGAAAAGTACTTCAGGCAGCGGTTTCAGTTTGAATCTTCTGCTTATGTTTTTCGTTAAACTTTATTTTGGGTGTGGATTTTTCAGCAGGAATTGGCTGTCTTTATTTTATCCCTCCCTCTCTAGTGACTCTTGTGTGGAAAGATCCACTTCTTGGGTAGTCATTATCCCATACGTCACTAGCTCATGGACTCTTGCTAATTACATGAAAGAAAACATAATTTATGTAAGAACTTACCTGATAAATTCATTTCTTTCATATTAGCAAGAGTCCATGAGGCCCGCCCTTTTTTTGTGGTGGTTATGATTTTGTATAAAGCACAATTATTCCAATTCCTTATTTTATATGCTTTCGTACTTTTTTTCTTATCACCCCACTTCTTGGCTATTCGTTAAACTGAATTGTGGGTGTGGTGAGGGGTGTATTTATAGGCATTTTGAGGTTTGGGAAACTTTGCCCCTCCTGGTAGGAATGTATATCCCATACGTCACTAGCTCATGGACTCTTGCTAATATGAAAGAAATTAATTTATCAGGTAAATTCTTACATAAATTATGTTTTTTCTTTTCCATTTTATTTTTTACTATGGAGGCATACCAGCAGCAGACCAAGGAAATGATGGCACTGTTATGCCAGGAGAGAGATATTCCCTCCAGTGGGAAGACTAAAGATGGATTAATACAAGTTCTTATAGAATATGACAGCAGCCAGGCCGCACAAGCTGAAGCCTCAGGAGAGGTGTCTGCAGCTGGCTGTGGGCAGTGATTCATTAAGATCTAGAGATACATTGGACTGTTATTTGCAAACTGTTTTAAAGCATATGGGCTCAGCGGATCCAAGTTTGCGCATGGAGCTGATCCTCAAATTCCAAAAACAGCAGGCGGCTAGGGAAGCAGCTTAGCGCCAGGCTGAGAGAGAGGCTCTGGCCACAGAGAGACAGGCTGCTGAGCGCCATGCTGAGAAAGATAGAGAGGCTGCTAGGGAAGCAGCTGAGAGGGAGGCTACTGAGCGCCAGGCAGGGAGACAGGCTGCTGAATGCCAGGCTGAGAGAGTATCAATTATAGCTTTCACGTTTGGAGAGAGAGACTGTCTCACCTGTTGTTAGTGAACCTAGAGACTCCTTTGTTCCCAGTGAGCATGCAGAGAATTTTCCCACTCTGGAGAAAGATGGCGATGTGGATGTATTCCTGCGCAGCTTTGAAAAAGTTTGCAGACAGTTCCAGCTGCCAAGGGAGCAGTGGGCCAAGTATTGGATCAGGACTATGATCAGGACTATGATGCAATTAAAGCTGCACTGCAGAGGAGGTATAATCTCACTCCTGAGGTGTACAGAAATAAATTCCGTATACTGCAGAGGGGTGCATCAGAGAGCTATACTGCAGTTGTTGGAAGCCTGACCACAGCATTTAAACAGTGGACCAGAGGGCTAAATATTGCCACTATGGAGGAGCTGGAAGCTTTAATGGTTAAAGAGCAATTCATGCAGCTGTGCCCAGCAGAAATACAGGAATGGGTGCTGGATCGAAAACCCAAAACCGCATTGGAGGTGGGTAAGCTGGTGGAGTTTTACACAGCCAACAGGTCACCAGTGAATAGGAGAAAATCCTTTAAGGGGGCATCCACCTGGAAAGAAGCTGCTCCACGACCCCCCTTCACAAAGCCTGTTATGCCTTTGACTAATGTGCCTGTTCCCTCTGGGAAAGGGGGGGGGCGAGTGCTACACCTGGGCAGGGAGATGTGTTGCTTGTCACAAAATGGGTAACATCAGCACTAACTGCCCAGAAAGTAAGAAACCTTCAGCATCAGCAACGGGAGGCCGCAACTCAGGATTACCATCTTCTGTTTTGTTTGTGACCTGGCCAAAGTAAAGTAACAATGAGAACTTACAACCTGTGACTGCTGGAGATGAGATAACATTGGGGCTTCGGGACACGGGTGCAGAAGTGACTATTGTGCGTCAAGAGCTAGTGAGCTCTGAGGATATTATCCCTGGAAAGACTTGCAGTATAAGGGATTGGGGGAGTACATTCTGCAGTGCCTATGGCACAAGTGTATCTATACTAGGGAGCAGGAAGAGGGTTAAGAGATGTGGGAGTGTAAGATAATATTCCTACAAATGTATTGCTGGGTACTAATTTGTGTAGGTTACTATCACAGTATATGACTGACCATGATACCTTTGACATAGGTAAACAAGACGTGGGTCCTAATGTACAAGGGACCATGTGTAACTATGCCCAGATATGTGCTGAAGGGGAGGGGGGGCAGTGTGTGTGACACAGCCTTTACCTGAACCAGACATATCTGCAGTGCACTGTGAAAATGTGAAAGGATGCACTGACAGGGAGAGAGAGCCAAATGAGTGATAATCTGTTGGTGCTTGAACCAATCAGCCCTCAGCACCTGCAGTGTGTGGGGGTAGTGCCAGAGGGAAGGGGTCCCTCAGTATCAGTGGTGACCGTTAGCAGTCTGCCCAGATTAGGGAGCAGGGGGCGCTTCAGCCCGAGGACCCAGGGGAGAACACTGATAGGGAGGTTGGGGGGCCTGACACAGCACATCCATTCGTAATTGGTCAGAATCAGGATTTTCAGCAGGCCCAGAGGACAAATCCCACATTAGAGAAGTTCAAGGAGCTAGCTAGGCAGCTGCCTACTGACTCTGATAAAGAGAGTATTCTGAGAATAAAGGGAGTTTGTACCGGGAGTCCATTCCAGTGGAGGGACAGGATCCCTGGCTAGCTGATAGACAGTTAGTGGTACCTAAACAGTTTAGAGTTGCAACTATTGAGAATGGCCTATTAAATTCCTATGACAGTACATTTAGGGGTACAGAAAACCAAAGCCCGGTTGTTCCATCACTTTTATTGGCCTTGGATGGGTATTGAGGTTGCTAATTATTGTCGCTCTTGTCCTGCATGTCAGAAAGTGGGGAAACTTGGAGAGGTGGATTGTGTCCTTTTAATTCCCCTTCCCATAGTGACTGAGCCCTTTGAGAGGTGGCTGTTGATAAAGTAGGGCCCCTAGCTATCCCAAGTAGTTAAGGGAAAAGATTCATTCTTACTGTAGTGGATTATTCCACTTGCTACCCAGAGGCTGTGGCCCTGTCATCTATAAGGGCGGATAAAGTGGCTGATGCTCTATTAGGTATCTTTTCAAGGGTAGGTTTCCCTAAGGAAATGCTAACTTATCAGGGCACCAAATTTATGTCTAGCCTGATGCAGAGTCTCTGTAAAAAGGTGCAGAAAGAACACCTAGTGACTCGACCATATCGCCCCCTGACAAATGACTTGTGTGAAAGGTTTAATGGGACCCTTAAGCAGATGCTCAAAACCTTTGTGGAGTCACAGGGGAAGGACTGAGAGCGTTACCTGCCGCACCTCCTATTTGCTTACAGGGAGGTGCCCCAGGAATTTCTCACCCTTTGAACTCCAGAGTGCGCGGCCCCTTTGATCTGTTCAGGGAGGAGTGGGAAGGAAAATTGGGCACTCAAGAGACCTCTGTAGTGGACTATGTAATAAGGTTCAGGGACAGAATGCATAGCCTAATGGGGGAGGTACAGGAAAACCTAAAGGCTGCCCAGTCTAAACAGAAGCAATGGTATGACCAGACTGCCTTTGAGAGGGTGTTTGATGTGGGACAGAAAGTGCTGGTCTTGATACTCATGAGACAGAACAAATTACTGGCTGCCTGGGAGGGTCTGTTTACTTTCCTAAAGAGAATGAATGATGTGAACTATGTCTCTGGATGAGGAGGGTAAAATACAAAAAATCTATCATGTAAATAGGATAAAAGCCTATTATGACAGAGAACCCACCGTGTGTAGTTTACCTGGAGAAGAGCATGAGACAGACCCCTTTGTTGATTTACTGGCCCCAACCAGAAAAACCAACACCCTAGAAGCCGCCCAGGTTAGTGCCCACTTAACTGGGGATCAGAGGCATCTGCTGTCTGAGGTGCTTAGGCCTTACTACAGCGTGTTCACAGGAAAGCCTGGCAGGACACACTTAGTCACACATCCATGTAGATACTGGGAATCGCCATCCCCTCAGACAAACGGCTTACTGGGTATCCTTGCAAGGTCAGTGCTGACATAAAAAAGGAGATAGAGGAAATGCTGGAGCTGGGAGTAAGTCCCTTAGCCCCTGGACCTCCCCAGTAGTACTAGTCCCCAAAAAGGACAAAACCACTAAGTTCTGTGTGGATTACAGAAAGCTGAATTTAGTGACTGAATTTGGTGCTTATCCTATGCCTCTCATAGATGAGCTATTGGACAGACTAGCAGAGGCCAAATTTCTTAGCATCATGGGTCTCAGCAGGGGATACTGGCAGATCCCTATGACCCCAGAAGCACAAGAGAGGTCCGCCTTTATCACTCCTTTTGGGTTGTATGAATTCCAGGTGTTGCCCTTTGGGATGAAAAATGCCCCTGCCACATTTCAACAACTAGTTAACCACTTGTTGGAGGTGCTAGAGGGGCACACTGTTGCGTACCAGGATGACATTGCAGTGTTCAGTGATACCTGGGAGGAACACCTCACACATTTAGCCAGTGTATTATACTGAATAGCCACTGCTGGGCTAACGATAAAACTAGATAAGTGTCAGCTGGGCATGGGGAAGGTCCAGTACTTGGGTTGCCTGGTGGGAGGAGGGATACTGCGCCCAGAGCCATGTAAAACTGAAGCCATAATGACCTGGCCTACCCCTAAAACAAAAAAACAGGTTATATCCTTCCTGGGTACCGCAAGGTACTATAGAAAGTTTGTGCCACACTATAGTACCATAGCCAAACCACTAACTGACCTTCCAAAAAAAAACTACCTCAAACAGTTAAATGGACCCCTAAGTGTGACAGGGCTTTTAATTCATTGAAAATTGCCCTTACTGAATTCCCTGTGCTACAGGCATCTGCTTTTCATAGGAGATTCATAGTTTAAACGGATGCTTCTAACTATGGGATAGGGGCTGTTCTGAGTCAGGTGGTTAAGAAAGGTTAAGAGGACCCAATTGTGTACTTCAGCAGGAAGTTACTTCCACAAGAAGTGGCATATGCAACTGTGGAAAAAGAGTGCCTTGCTATAGTTTGGGCCTTGCAAAAGCTCAGTGGCGGCTGGTGAATTATGAAGATGGAGGTGCACGTAGCCCCTCCCCTGACCACACCCCTTGAAATAAAGCCCCGCCCCTCAGATTGCTCATATATATATATATATATATATATATATATATATATATAAATATAGGACAAGCGCACTCCAATTGACTTAGCAAAAATCACTTTAATCAGTGTTATACAGCACAGTATAAAGAGTCTTATAACATATAATGTAGGCACCAATCATTATTCACAGGGATTGCACAGACCGCAACATGGTTGCCATAGCAACCTATATAACAATAAAGTTAGCGTGGAAATCCCAAATATGTACAAACCAGGTGATATAATATGTACATGAATACCTAATAGAAACCAAAACACTGCAGTAAATAAGACAAAATTCTAAGCAGTAAGAGTGTTACACATGAGCAGTACAGATCACCCAAGGTTGCCATAGCAACCTAAAACGTGCAGAACATACGGTACACTGCATGCTGTGTTAAATGCCATGGTCAACAAAAAATCATAAATATAAGTGCCTAAGATACATCATACAATAATTACAGGGTCTAAACCACAATAAAAATTATTATTATTAAGTTACAGAGTTAGCAAGATGTTGAAACGTATTTGTCTTGGGCTGCAGACTCATTTTATTACTTTAAGTAATAATAAAATGAGAGTGTCTGCAGCCCAAGACAAATACGTTTC